>NW_027671393.1:0-142227 GCF_964165515.1 Mesoplodon bidens
CTCACGGGTTAGTGTGAGCATACGCATGAGGATTAGGGTACCGCATAGAGTAAGGTGTAGGGTTGGTGGTAGGTTTCCGTTTCAGTCTAGGGTTATGTTTAGGGACTGGCAAAATTTAGGGCACAGGTGAGGGTACGAAACGTGTTAGGGTCAGGGTACGTGTTGATGCACAGGTTAGTGTCAGCATACGAATTAGGATTAGGGTATGGCGTAAGGTAAGGTGTAGGGTTGGTGGTAGTTTTCCGTTCCGGGCTAGGGTTAAGGTAAGGGAACGGCAAGGTTTATGGCAGAGGTGAGGGTACGGAAACGTGTTAGGGTCCGGGTACGTGTTGACGTATGGATTAGAATTAGGGTACGGCTTAGGGTAAGGTGTAGGGCTGATGGTAGGTTTCTGTTCCGGGCTAAGGTTAAGGATAGGCAACGGCAAGGTTTGGGGCACAGCTGAGGGTACGGAAACGTGTTAGTGTCAGGATACATGTTGACTCACCGGTTAGTGCCAGCGTACGGATTAGGATTAGTGTACCGCGTAGATAAGGTGCACGGTTGGTGGTAGGTTTCCGTTCCAGGCTATGGTTAGGGTTAGGGAAAGTCAAGGTTTCTATTTGTAGGTTTTTTAAGGAAACTCCATACTGTTCTCCATAGTGACTGTATCAATTTACATTCCCAACAATAGTGGAAGAGGGCTCCTTTTGTCCACACCCTCCCCAGAATTTGTTGTCTGTAGATTTTCTGATGATGCCGATTCTAACAGGTGTGAGGTGATACCTCATTGTAGTTTTGATTTGCATTTCTCTAATAATTAGTGCTCTTGAGCAGCTTTTCATGTGCGTCTTAGCCATCTCTGTGTCTTCTTTGAAGAAACGTCTCTTTAGATATTCTGCCCATGTTTGTATTGCGTTGTTTGTTTTTTTAATATTAAGCTGCATGAGCTGTTTATATATATTGGAGATTAAACCTTTGTCCATTGATTCATTTGCAACTATTTTCGCCCCTTCTGAGGGATGCCTTTTTCCATTCCCGTGTTTTTAACCAAAAAAGAAAGAAAGAAAAAGAAGCAGAACACTAATGTGCATAAAGTATGCCTTTTGAAACGGTCCTTTTGAAATATGGACGTCCTTTAAATTTTTTGGTCGATATGTGGCCCCAGGATTTGTTTTCAGGGCAGGTGTCATTTACAGGCCTGCAATGATTTTGAATATCAACTGACCTTTAGCACTGGGATTAAAGCTGCTGTTGTGTGAAACGGCCACTAGGTGGCAGCAGTTCTCCCTTAACACCTCTGGTTACTAGGGCAACAGAGCCTCAATGGACGTCCTGTTCTACATTGGAATTTAGAATGGAATGTGCCAGGAGAAAGCCCCTCAAGTTTGACTCCCTACTTCTTGTTCGTATTTTTAATTTAATTTTTTTTTTATTATAGCAAGTTTGATTACAATGTTTGGCTTGTTGTAGGTGTGGAAGATGTGGTTCTTTTACACATATACAGATGTCTGTACTTCCTGGGATCCTTTTCCCATGTACGTTATGACAGAATGTTGAGTAGTCTTCTCTTGGTATTCCGTAGGTCTTTGGTGATTATATATGTCAACTGTGTTTGTATAAGTCTGTTAACCCCGATATCGTAATGAAACCAATCCTCACACCTTTCCATTGGTGAACCATAAGTTTGTTTAATGAATCTATGACTGCACTTCTCAGTGGAAATGACTGCCCTGGTTTCTATTTTAGGTAACACCTATAATTGATATGAAATGATATGTGTCTCACTTTCTGACTTACTACAAGTCACGTGATTACCTCTAGACTCATCTACAGTGCTGCAAATGGCATTGTGTCCTTATTTTCCTTGGCTTCTATTCTGCCTTAGCGAGGTCCATTTTCAACAATGTGATTCCCTGAGGGTTGTGGATTAGCTGACCTGGGCAGCCTTACCGTGCCGGCTGGCCCTCCCCAGGTCTGCCTGGTTGAGGTCAATATAAACAGCGCTCCAGGCAGCAATAGCCCCTGAAGCTGTTCCTGACTCCATATTCTCTGCCCCGTCAGCAGTCTCGGGGCTGTGCTGGTGGGAGGGAATGAGGGGCCACAGCTTTGTTGGTGGCCCGGTGTGAGTGGGGTTCTGCTGGCCTTTCTGCAGGAGTTGCCAGGCTGCCACCTGTAAAGAAGAGGATGTGTCACCCATACCTTCCGCTGGAATTTCTCTCCGGACAGAGGTGAGGAAGGAAAAAAGCATTGGGGGCCGGGACAGGTGGGGTATGTCTGGCAGGACAATTGAAAGCTTCCGGAAGAGCGCCCGAGGGCAGGCCCACCCTGGCTGGCCTGCAGGCACCAAGTTGGCCTGCGTGCTGTTGCTGGTGTGGATCCACGGCCCTTCCTCTAGTCTTCCAAGCCCTTGTACATATTCAGGTGTTTTACCTGGGAAGGTTGGGAAGAGTTCAGCAGCAGCTGAGCTGGGGCTCAGCTCACCTTTATTCAGAGATACCTCGGCACGATCCCCCAGCTTTGCAATGAGGACGCTCCTTGCGTGTGGTGTGGTTTGCTGGCTGTATGGGAGATGAATCCCCACCTCTGACCAATTTCAGAATTGTTTACCCCTGGAGCAAGTGCCCTGATAGGGTTTTCTTCTGTATAACTGGTGGGTTCAGGTTTTTTTTTTTCTTTTATGGTTCAAGTCAGATTTTATTCCTCTTTTATGTATTTATAGATATAAGCATGGAAATAATTCATTCATATAAATACATCTGTGTGAAGGGAAGAACTTTTTCCTGTATTATTTTTAAATTTTCTTTTTTAAAATTTTGAAATTTAATTTTATTTATTTTTTTATACAGCAGGTTATTATTAGTTATGTATTTTATGCATATACATGTATGCATGTCAATCCCAATCTCCCAACTCATCCCACCACCACCACACCATGGCTTCCCACACTTGGTGTCCATACGTTTGTTCTCTACCTCTGTCTCTATTTCTTCCCTGCAAACCAGTTCATCTGTACCAGTTTTTAGGTTCCACATATATGCATTAATATACAATATTTGTTTTCCTCTTTCTGACTTACTTCATTCTGTATGACAGTCTCTAGATCCATCGATGTCTCTACAAATGACTCAGATTCATTCCTTTTTATGGCTGAGTAATATTCCATTTTATACTTGTACCACATCTTTATCCATTCATCTGTCTGTGGGCATTTAGGTTGCTTCCATTACCTGGCTATTGTAAATACTGATGCAATGAACATTGTGATGAATGTGCCTTTTTGATTTATGGTTTTCTTGGGGTATATGCCCAGAAGTGGGATTGCTGGATCAGATGGTAATTCTATTTCTAGTTTTTTTTAACGAAACTCCATACTGTTCTCCATAGTGACTGTATCAATTTACATTCCCACCAATAGTGGAAGAGGGCTCCTTTTGTCCACACCCTCCCCAGAATTTGTTGTTTGTAGATTTTCTGATGATGGCGATTATAACAGGTGTGAGGTGATACCGCATTGTAGTTTTGATTTGCATTTCTCTAATAATTAGTGCTGTTGAGCAGCTTTTCATGTGCGTCTTGGCCATCTCTGTGTCTTCTTTGAAAAAACGTCTCTTTAGATCTTCTGCCCATTTTTGTATTGGGTTGTTTGTTTTTTTAATATTAAGCCGCATGAGCTGTTTATATATATTGGAGAGTAAACCTTTGTCCATTGATTCGTTTGCAACGATTTTCGCCCTTTCTGAGGGATGCCTTTTTCCATTCCCGTTTTTTTAACCAAAAAGAAAGAAAGACAAAGAAGCAGAACACTAATGTGCGTAAAGTATGGCTTTTGAAACGGTCGTTTTGAAATATGGACGTCCTTTAAATTTTTTGGTCGATATGTGACCCCAGGATTTGTTTTCAGGGCAGGTGTCATTTACAGGCCTGCAATGATTTTGAATATCAACTGACCTTTAGCTCTGGGATTAAAGCTGCTGTTGTGTGAAACGGCCACAAGGTGGCAGCGGTTCTCTCTTTCAATCCTGGTTATTAGTGCAACAGAGCCTCAATGGAAGTCGTGTTCTAGATTGGAATTTAGAATGGAATGTGCCAGGAGAAAGCCCCTCATGTTTGTCTCACTACTTCTTGTTCGTGTTTTTAATTTAATTTTTTATTTTTTATTACAGCAAGTTTGATTACAATGTTTGGCATGTTGGAGGTGTGGAAGATGCGGTTCTTTTACACATATACAGATGTCTGTTCTTCCTGGGATCCTTTTCCCATGTACGTTATGACAGAATGTTGAGTAGTCTTCTCTTTGTATTCCGTAGGTCTTAGGTGATTATATATGTCACCTGTGTTTGTATATGTCTCTTAACCCCAATATCGTAATGAAACCAATCCTCACACCTTTCCATTGGTGAACCATAAGTTTGTTTAATGAATCTGTGATTGCCCTTCTCCGTGGAAATATCTGCCCTGGTATCCATTTTTAGGTAACACCTATAAGTGATATGATACGATATGTGTCTTTTACTTTCTGACTTACTACAAGTCACGTGATATCCTCTAGACTCATCTATGGTGCTGCAAATGGCATTGTGTCCTTTTTTTCCTTGGCTTCTATTCTGCTTTAGCGAGGTCCATTTTCAACACTGTGATTCCCTGAGGGTTGAGGATTAGCTGACCTGGGCAGCCTTACCCTGCCGGCCGGCCCTCCCCAGGTGTGCATGGTTGAGGACAATATAAACAGCGCTCCAGGCAGCAATAGCCCCTGAAGCTGTGCCTGCCTCCATATTCTCTGCCCCGTGAGCAGTCTCGGGGCTGTGCTGGTGGGAGGGAGTGAGGGGCCACAGCTTTGTTGGTGGCCCGGTGTGAGTGGAGTTCTGCTGGCCTTTCTGCAGGAGTTGCCAGGCTGCCACCTGTAAAGAAGAGGATGTGTCACCCATACCTTCCGCTGGAATTTCTCTCCGGACAGAGGTGAGGAAGGAAAAAAGCAGTGGGGGCCGGGACAGGTGGGGTATCTCAGGCAGGACAATGGAAAGCTTCCAGAAGAGCGCCCGGGTCCAGGACCACCCTGGTTGGGCTGCAGGCATCATGTTGGCCTGCGTGCTGTCGCTGGTGTGGCTCCACGGCCCTTCCTCTAGTCTTTCACGCCCTTGTACATATTCAGGTGTTTTACCTGGGAAGGGTGGGAAGAGTTCAGCAGCAGCTGGCCTGGGGCTCAGCTCACCTTTATTCAGAGATGCCTCGGCTCGGTCCCCAAGCTTTGCAATGAGGATGCTCCTTGCGTGGGGGGTGGGTTGCTGGCTGTATGGGAGATGATTCCCCACCTCTGACCAATTTCAGAATTGTTTGCCGCTGGAGCAAGTGCCCTGATAGGGTTTTCCTCTGTATAACTGGTGGGTTCAGGTTTTTTTCCTTTTATGGTTCAAGTTAGATTTTATTCCTCTTTTATATATTTATAGATATAAGCATGGAAATAATTCATTCCTATAAATACATCTGTGTGAAGGGAAGAACTTTTTTCTGTTTTATATTTAAATTTTATTTTTTAAAATTTTGAAATTTAATTGTATTTATTTTTATATTACAGCAGGTTATTATTAGTTATGTTTTTTATGCATATACATGTATACAGGTCAATCTCAATCTCCCAACTCGTCCCACCACCACCACCCCATGGCTTCCCACACTTGGTGTCCATACGTTTGTTCTCTACCTGTGTGTCTCTATTTCTTCCCTGCAAACCAGTTCATCTGTACCATTTTTTAGGTTCCACATATATGCATTAATATACAATATTTGTTTTCCTCTTTCTGACTTACTTCATTCTGTATGACAGTCTCTAGATCCATCGATGTCTCTACAAATGACCCAGTTTCATTCCTTTTTATGGCCGAGTAATATTCCATTTTATATATGTACCCCAATTTTATCCATTCATCTGTCTGTGGGCATTTAGGTTGCTTCCATTACCTGGCTATTGTAAATAGTGCTGCAATGAACATTGTGGTGAATGTGCCTTTTTGATTTATGGTTTTCTTTGGGTATATGCCCAGAAGTGGGATTGCTTGATCAGATGGTAATTCTATTTCGAGTTTTTTTTTAAGGAAACTCCATACTGTTCTCCATAGTGACTGTATCAATTTACATTCCCACCAATAGTGGAAGAGGGCTCCTTTTGTCCACACCCTCCCCAGAATTTGTTGTTTGTAGATTTTCTGATGATGCCGATTCTAACAGGTGTGAGGTGATACCTCATTGTAGTTTTGATTTGCATTTCTCTAATAATTAGTGCTGTTGAGCAGCTTTTCATGTGTGTCTTGGCCATCTCTGTGTCTTCTTTGAAGAAACGTATCTTTAGATCTTCTGCCCATTTTTGTATTGGGTTGTTTGTTTTTTTAATATTAAGCTGCTTGAGCTGTTTATTCATATTGGAGATTAAACCTTTGTCCATTGATTCGTTTGCAACTATTTCCGCCCCTTCTGAGGGATGCCTTTTTCCATTCCCGTTTTTTTAACCAAAAAACAAAGAAAGAAAAAGAAGTAGAAAACTAATGTGCGTAAAATATGCCTTTTGAAACGGTCGTTTTGAAATATGGACGTCCTTTGAATTTTTTCTTCGATATGTGACCCCAGAATTTGTTTTCAGGGCAGGTGTCATTTACCGGCCTGCAATGATTTTGAATATCAACTGACCATTAGCGCTGGGATTAAAGCTGCTGTTGTGTGAAACGGCCACTATGTGGCAGCAGTTCTCCCTTACCAATTCTGCTTACTAGGGCAACAGAGCCTCAATGGAAGTCGTGTTCTAGATTGGAATTTAGAATGGAATGTGCCAGGAGAAAGCCCCTCAAGTTTGTCTCCCTACTTCTTGTTCGTGTTTTTAATTTAATTTTTATTTTTTATTACAGCAAGTTTGATTACAATGTTTGGCTTGTTGGAGGTGTGGAAGATGTGCTTCTTTTACACATATACACATGTCTGTTTTTCCTGGGATCCTTTTCCCATGTACGTTATGACAGAATGATGAGTAGTCTTTTGGTATTCCGTAGGTCTTTGGTGATTATATATGTCACCTGTGTTTGTATAAGTCTGTTAACCCTGATATCGTAATGAAACCCATCCTCACACCTTTCCATTGGTGAACCATAAGTTTGTTTAATGAATCTCTGATTGCCCTTCTCGGTGGAAATATCTGCCCTGGTATCCATTTTTAGGTAACACCTATAAGTGATATGATATGATATGTGTCTTTCACTTTCTGACTTACTACAAGTCACGTGATTACCTCTAGACTCATCTACGGTCGTGCAAATGGCATTTTGTTCTTTTTTTCCTTGGCTTCTCTTCTGCCTTAGCAAGGTTCATTTTCAACAATGTGATTCCCTGAGTGTTGAGGATTAGCTGACCTGGGCAGCCTTACCGTGCCGCCCGGCCCTCCTCAGGTGTGCCTGGTTGAGGTCAATATAAACAGCGCTCCAGGCAGCAATAGCCCCTGAAGCTGTGCCTGACTCCATATTCTCTGCCCCGTCAGCAGTCTCGGGGCTGTGCTGGTGGGAGGGAATGAGGGTCCACAGCTTTGTTGGTGGCCCGGTGTGAGTGGGGTTCTGCTGGCCTTTCTGCAGGAGTTGCCAGGCTGCCACCAGTAAAGAAGAGGATGTGTCACCCATACCTTCCGCTGGAATTTCTCTCCGGACAGAGGTGAGGAAGGAAAAAAGCAGTGGGGACCGGGACAGGTGGGGTATCTCAGGCAGGACAATGGAAAGCTTCCGGTAGAGCGCCCGGGGGCAGGACCACCCTGGCTGGCCTGCAGGCACCAAGTTGGCCTGCGTGCTGTTGCTGGTGTGGCTCCATGGCCCTTCCTCTAGTCTTTCAAGCCCTTGTACATATTCAGGTGTTTTACCTGGAAAGGGTGGGAACAGTTCAGCAGCAGCTTTGCTGGGGCTCAGCTCACCTTTATTCAGAGATGCCTCGGCACGATCCCCCAGCTTTGCAATGAGGACGCTCCTTGCGTGGGGTGTGGGTTGCTGGCTGTATGAGAGATGATTCCCCACCTCTGACCAATTTCAGAATTGTTTACCGCTGGAGCAAGTGCCCTGATAGGGTTTTCCTCTGTATAACTGGTGGGTTCAGGTTTTTTTTTCTTTTATGGTTCAACTTAGATTTTATTCCTCTTTTATGTATTTATACATATAAGCATGGAAATAATTCATTCGTATAAATACATCTGTGTGAAGGGAAGAACTTTTTTCTGTATTATTTTTAAATTTTATTTTTGAAAATTTTGAAATTTAATTTTATTTACTTTTTTATACAGCAGGTTATTATCAGTTATGTATTTTATGCATATACATGTATGCAGGTCAATCCCAATCTCCCAAGTCATCCCACCACCACCACACCATGGCTTCCCACACTTGGTGTCCATACGTTTGTTCTCTACCTCTGTCTCTATTTCTTCCCTGCAAACCAGTTCATCTGTACCAGTTTTTAGGTTCCACATATATGCATTAATATACAATATTTGTCCTCTTTCTGACTTACTTCATTCTGTATGACAGTCTCTAGATCCATCGATGTCTCTACAAATGACCCAGTTTCATTCCTTTTTATGGCTGAGTAATATTCCATTTTATACATGTACCACATCTTTATCCATTTATCTGATGTGGGCATTTAGGTTGCTTCCGTTACCTGGCTATTGTAAATAGTGCTGCAATGAACATTGTGGTGAATGTGCCTTTTTGATTTATGGTTTTCTCTGGGTATATGCCCAGAAGTGGGATTGCTGGATCAGATGGTAATTCTATTTCTAGTTTTTTTAAGGAAACTGCATAGTGTTCTCCATAGTGACTGTATCAATTTACATTCCCAGCAATAGTGGAAGAGGGATCCTTTTGTCCACACCCTCCCCAGAATTTGTTGTTTGTAGATTTTCTGATGATGCCGATTCTAACAGGTGTGAGGTGATACCTCATTGTAGTTTTGATTTGCATTTCTCTAATAATTAGTGCTCTTGAGCAGCTTTTCATGTGCGTCTTGGCCATCTCTGTGTCTTCTTTGAAGAAACGTCTCTTTAGATCTTCTGCCCATTTTTGTATTGGGTTGTTTGTTTTTTTAATATTAAGCCGCATGAGCTGTTTATATATATTGGAGAGTAAACCTTTGTCCATTGATTCGTTTGCAACGATTTTCGCCCTTTCTGAGGGATGCCTTTTTCCATTCCCGTTTTTTTAACCAAAAAGAAAGAAAGACAAAGAAGCAGAACACTAATGTGCGTAAAGTATGGCTTTTGAAACGGTCGTTTTGAAATATGGACGTCCTTTAAATTTTTTGGTCGATATGTGACCCCAGGATTTGTTTTCAGGGCAGGTGTCATTTACAGGCCTGCAATGATTTTGAATATCAACTGACCTTTAGCTCTGGGATTAAAGCTGCTGTTGTGTGAAACGGCCACAAGGTGGCAGCGGTTCTCTCTTTCAATCCTGGTTATTAGTGCAACAGAGCCTCAATGGAAGTCGTGTTCTAGATTGGAATTTAGAATGGAATGTGCCAGGA
Source organism: Mesoplodon bidens (assembly GCF_964165515.1). Classification (NCBI taxonomy): domain Eukaryota; kingdom Metazoa; phylum Chordata; class Mammalia; order Artiodactyla; family Ziphiidae; genus Mesoplodon; species Mesoplodon bidens. The sequence continues at coordinate 9,523 of NW_027671393.1, forward strand.
GAAAGCCCCTCATGTTTGTCTCACTACTTCTTGTTCGTGTTTTTAATTTAATTTTTTATTTTTTATTACAGCAAGTTTGATTACAATGTTTGGCATGTTGGAGGTGTGGAAGATGCGGTTCTTTTACACATATACAGATGTCTGTTCTTCCTGGGATCCTTTTCCCATGTACGTTATGACAGAATGTTGAGTAGTCTTCTCTTTGTATTCCGTAGGTCTTAGGTGATTATATATGTCACCTGTGTTTGTATATGTCTCTTAACCCCAATATCGTAATGAAACCAATCCTCACACCTTTCCATTGGTGAACCATAAGTTTGTTTAATGAATCTGTGATTGCCCTTCTCCGTGGAAATATCTGCCCTGGTATCCATTTTTAGGTAACACCTATAAGTGATATGATACGATATGTGTCTTTTACTTTCTGACTTACTACAAGTCACGTGATAACCTCTAGACTCATCTATGGTGCTGCAAATGGCATTGTGTCCTTTTTTTCCTTGGCTTCTATTCTGCTTTAGCGAGGTCCATTTTCAACACTGTGATTCCCTGAGGGTTGAGGATTAGCTGACCTGGGCAGCCTTACCCTGCCGGCCGGCCCTCCCCAGGTGTGCATGGTTGAGGACAATATAAACAGTGCTCCAGGCAGCAATAGCCCCTGAAGCTGTGCCTGCCTCCATATTCTCTGCCCCGTGAGCAGTCTCGGGGCTGTGCTGGTGGGAGGGAGTGAGGGGCCACAGCTTTGTTGGTGGCCCGGTGTGAGTGGAGTTCTGCTGGCCTTTCTGCAGGAGTTGCCAGGCTGCCACCTGTAAAGAAGAGGATGTGTCACCCATACCTTCCGCTGGAATTTCTCTCCGGACAGAGGTGAGGAAGGAAAAAAGCAGTGGGGGCCGGGACAGGTGGGGTATCTCAGGCAGGACAATGGAAAGCTTCCAGAAGAGCGCCCGGGTCCAGGACCACCCTGGTTGGGCTGCAGGCATCATGTTGGCCTGCGTGCTGTCGCTGGTGTGGCTCCACGGCCCTTCCTCTAGTCTTTCACGCCCTTGTACATATTCAGGTGTTTTACCTGGGAAGGGTGGGAAGAGTTCAGCAGCAGCTGGCCTGGGGCTCAGCTCACCTTTATTCAGAGATGCCTCGGCTCGGTCCCCAAGCTTTGCAATGAGGACGCTCCTTGCGTGGGGGGTGGGTTGCTGGCTGTATGGGAGATGATTCCCCACCTCTGACCAATTTCAGAATTGTTTGCCGCTGGAGCAAGTGCCCTGATAGGGTTTTCCTCTGTATAACTGGTGGGTTCAGGTTTTTTTCCTTTTATGGTTCAAGTTAGATTTTATTCCTCTTTTATATATTTATAGATATAAGCATGGAAATAATTCATTCCTATAAATACATCTGTGTGAAGGGAAGAACTTTTTTCTGTTTTATATTTAAATTTTATTTTTTAAAATTTTGAAATTTAATTGTATTTATTTTTATATTACAGCAGGTTATTATTAGTTATGTTTTTTATGCATATACATGTATACAGGTCAATCTCAATCTCCCAACTCGTCCCACCACCACCACCCCATGGCTTCCCACACTTGGTGTCCATACGTTTGTTCTCTACCTGTGTGTCTCTATTTCTTCCCTGCAAACCAGTTCATCTGTACCATTTTTTAGGTTCCACATATATGCATTAATATACAATATTTGTTTTCCTCTTTCTGACTTACTTCATTCTGTATGACAGTCTCTAGATCCATCGATGTCTCTACAAATGACCCAGTTTCATTCCTTTTTATGGCCGAGTAATATTCCATTTTATATATGTACCCCAATTTTATCCATTCATCTGTCTGTGGGCATTTAGGTTGCTTCCATTACCTGGCTATTGTAAATAGTGCTGCAATGAACATTGTGGTGAATGTGCCTTTTTGATTTATGGTTTTCTTTGGGTATATGCCCAGAAGTGGGATTGCTTGATCAGATGGTAATTCTATTTCGAGTTTTTTTTTAAGGAAACTCCATACTGTTCTCCATAGTGACTGTATCAATTTACATTCCCACCAATAGTGGAAGAGGGCTCCTTTTGTCCACACCCTCCCCAGAATTTGTTGTTTGTAGATTTTCTGATGATGCCGATTCTAACAGGTGTGAGGTGATACCTCATTGTAGTTTTGATTTGCATTTCTCTAATAATTAGTGCTGTTGAGCAGCTTTTCATGTGTGTCTTGGCCATCTCTGTGTCTTCTTTGAAGAAACGTATCTTTAGATCTTCTGCCCATTTTTGTATTGGGTTGTTTGTTTTTTTAATATTAAGCTGCTTGAGCTGTTTATTCATATTGGAGATTAAACCTTTGTCCATTGATTCGTTTGCAACTATTTCCGCCCCTTCTGAGGGATGCCTTTTTCCATTCCCGTTTTTTTAACCAAAAAACAAAGAAAGAAAAAGAAGCAGAAAACTAATGTGCATAAAATATGCCTTTTGAAACGGTCGTTTTGAAATATGGACGTCCTTTAAATTTTTTGGTCGATATGTGACCCCAGGATTTGTTTTCAGGGCAGGTGTCATTTACAGGCCTGCAATGATTTTGAATATCAACTGACCATTAGCGCTGGGATTAAAGCTGCTGTTGTGTGAAACGGCCACAATGTGGCAGCAGTTCTCCCTTACCAATTCTGCTTACTAGGGCAACAGAGCATCAATGGAAGTCGTGTTCTAGATTGGAATTTAGAATGGAATGTGCCAGGAGAAAGCCCCTCAAGTTTGTCTCCCTACTTCTTGTTCGTGTTTTTAATTTAATTTTTATTTTTTATTACAGCAAGTTTGATTACAATGTTTGGCTTGTTGGAGGTGTGGAAGATGTGCTTCTTTTACACATATACACATGTCTGTTTTTCCTGGGATCCTTTTCCCATGTACGTTATGACAGAATGATGAGTAGTCTTTTGGTATTCCGTAGGTCTTTGGTGATTATATATGTCACCTGTGTTTGTATAAGTCTGTTAACCCTGATATCGTAATGAAACCCATCCTCACACCTTTCCATTGGTGAACCATAAGTTTGTTTAATGAATCTCTGATTGCCCTTCTCGGTGGAAATATCTGCCCTGGTATCCATTTTTAGGTAACACCTATAAGTGATATGATATGATATGTGTCTTTCACTTTCTGACTTACTACAAGTCACGTGATTACCTCTAGACTCATCTACGGTGGTGCAAATGGCATTTTGTTCTTTTTTTCCTTGGCTTCTCTTCTGCCTTAGCAAGGTTCATTTTCAACAATGTGATTCCCTGAGTGTTGAGGATTAGCTGACCTGGGCAGCCTTACCGTGCCGCCCGGCCCTCCTCAGGTGTGCCTGGTTGAGGTCAATATAAACAGCGCTCCAGGCAGCAATAGCCCCTGAAGCTGTGCCTGACTCCATATTCTCTGCCCCGTCAGCAGTCTCGGGGCTGTGCTGGTGGGAGGGAATGAGGGTCCACAGCTTTGTTGGTGGCCCGGTGTGAGTGGGGTTCTGCTGGCCTTTCTGCAGGAGTTGCCAGGCTGCCACCAGTAAAGAAGAGGATGTGTCACCCATACCTTCCGCTGGAATTTCTCTCCGGACAGAGGTGAGGAAGGAAAAAAGCAGTGGGGACCGGGACAGGTGGGGTATCTCAGGCAGGACAATGGAAAGCTTCCGGTAGAGCGCCCGGGGGCAGGACCACCCTGGCTGGCCTGCAGGCACCAAGTTGGCCTGCGTGCTGTTGCTGGTGTGGCTCCATGGCCCTTCCTCTAGTCTTTCAAGCCCTTGTACATATTCAGGTGTTTTACCTGGAAAGGGTGGGAACAGTTCAGCAGCAGCTTTGCTGGGGCTCAGCTCACCTTTATTCAGAGATGCCTCGGCACGATCCCCCAGCTTTGCAATGAGGACGCTCCTTGCGTGGGGTGTGGGTTGCTGGCTGTATGAGAGATGATTCCCCACCTCTGACCAATTTCAGAATTGTTTACCGCTGGAGCAAGTGCCCTGATAGGGTTTTCCTCTGTATAACTGGTGGGTTCAGTTTTTTTTTCTTTTATGGTTCAACTTAGATTTTATTCCTCTTTTATGTATTTATACATATAAGCATGGAAATAATTCATTCGTATAAATACATCTGTGTGAAGGGAAGAACTTTTTTCTGTATTATTTTTAAATTTTATTTTTGAAAATTTTGAAATTTAATTTTATTTACTTTTTTATACAGCAGGTTATTATCAGTTATGTATTTTATGCATATACATGTATGCAGGTCAATCCCAATCTCCCAAGTCATCCCACCACCACCACACCATGGCTTCCCACACTTGGTGTCCATACGTTTGTTCTCTACCTCTGTCTCTATTTCTTCCCTGCAAACCAGTTCATCTGTACCAGTTTTTAGGTTCCACATATATGCATTAATATACAATATTTGTCCTCTTTCTGACTTACTTCATTCTGTATGACAGTCTCTAGATCCATCGATGTCTCTACAAATGACCCAGTTTCATTCCTTTTTATGGCTGAGTAATATTCCATTTTATACATGTACCACATCTTTATCCATTTATCTGATGTGGGCATTTAGGTTGCTTCCGTTACCTGGCTATTGTAAATAGTGCTGCAATGAACATTGTGGTGAATGTGCCTTTTTGATTTATGGTTTTCTCTGGGTATATGCCCAGAAGTGGGATTGCTGGATCAGATGGTAATTCTATTTCTAGTTTTTTTAAGGAAACTGCATAGTGTTCTCCATAGTGACTGTATCAATTTACATTCCCAGCAATAGTGGAAGAGGGATCCTTTTGTCCACACCCTCCCCAGAATTTGTTGTTTGTAGATTTTCTGATGATGCCGATTCTAACAGGTGTGAGGTGATACCTCATTGTAGTTTTGATTTGCATTTCTCTAATAATTAGTGCTCTTGAGCAGCTTTTCATGTGCGTCTTGGCCATCTCTGTGTCTTCTTTGAAGAAACGTCTCTTTAGATCTTCTGCCCATTTTTGTATTGGGTTGTTTGTTTTTTTAATATTAAGCCGCATGAGCTGTTTATATATATTGGAGAGTAAACCTTTGTCCATTGATTCGTTTGCAACGATTTTCGCCCTTTCTGAGGGATGCCTTTTTCCATTCCCGTTTTTTTAACCAAAAAAGAAAGAAAGACAAAGAAGCAGAACACTAATGTGCGTAAAATATGTCTTTTGAAACGGTCGTTTTGAAATATGGACGTCCTTTAAATTTTTTGGTCGATATGTGACCCCAGGATTTGTTTTCAGGGCAGGTGTCATTTACAGGCCTGCAATGATTTTGAATATCAACTGACCTTTAGCTCTGGGATTAAAGCTGCTGTTGTGTGAAACGGCCACAAGGTGGCAGCAGTTCTCTCTTTCAATCCTGGTTATTAGTGCAACAGAGCCTCAATGGAAGTCGTGTTCTAGATTGGAATTTAGAATGGAATGTGCCAGGAGAAAGCCCCTCATGTTTGTCTCACTACTTCTTGTTCGTGTTTTTAATTTAATTTTTTATTTTTTATTACAGCAAGTTTGATTACAATGTTTGGCTTGTTGGAGGTGTGGAAGATGTGGTTCTTTTACACATATACAGATGTCTGTTCTTCCTGGGATCCTTTTCCCATGTACGTTATGACAGAATGTTGAGTAGTCTTCTCTTTGTATTCCGTAGGTCTTAGGTGATTATATATGTCACCTGTGTTTGTATATGTCTCTTAACCCCAATATCGTAATGAAACCCATCCTCACACCTTTCCATTGGTGAACCATAAGTTTGTTTAATGAATCTGTGATTGCCCTTCTCCGTGGAAATATCTGCCCTGGTATCCATTTTAAGGTAACACCTATAAGTGATATGATATGATATGTGTCTTTCACTTTCTGACTTACTACAAGTCACGTGATTACCTCTAGACTCATGTACGGTGCTGCAAATGGCAGAGTGTCCTTTTTTTCCTTGGATTCTATTCTGCCTTAGCGAGGTCCATTTTCAAGAATGTGATTCCATGAGGGTTGTGGATTAGCTGACCTTTTTTTATTTATTTATTTATTTTTTTTGTTGTACGCGGGCCTCTCACTGTTGTGGCCTGTCCCGTTGCGGAGCACAGGCTCCGGACGCGCAGGCTCAGTGGCCATGGCTCACGGGCCCAGCTGCTCCGCGACATGTGGGATCTTCCCGGACCGGGGCACGAATCCGTGTCCCCTGCATCGGCAGGCGGACTCTCAACCACTGCGCCACCAGGGAAGCCCCCTCATTGTAGTTTTGATTTGCATTTCTCTAATAATTAGTGATGTTGAGCAGCTTTTCATCTGCGTCTTGGCCATGTCTGTGTCTTCTTTGAAGGATCGTCTCATGAGATCTTCTGACCATTTCTGTATTGGGAGGGTGGTTGGAGGGTAAGGCTATGTGCTCACGCACGTGTCAGTGCCAGCTTAAGGGCCAGGAGTAGGGTACTGCGTAGGGTAAGGTGTAGGTCTGGTGGTGGTTTCCGTTCCGGTCTAGGTTTAGGGTTTGGGAACGGCAAGGCTTAGGGCCCAGGTGAGGGTACGTAAACGTGGGATGGTCAGGCTACGTTCTTACGCATGGGTCAGTGCCAATGTACGGGCCAGGAATAGGCTACGGCGTAGGCTAATGTGTAGGGCTGGTGGTGGGTTTCCGTTCCGTGCTAGGGTTAGGGTTAGGGAATGACAAGGCTTAGGGCACAGGTGAGGGTACGGAAACGTGGGAGGGTCCGGCTATGTGCTGACGCACGGGTCAGTGCCAGCGTACGGGCCAGGAATAGGGAACGGCGTAGGGAAAGGAGTAGGGCTGGTTGTGAGATACCGTTCCGGGCTAGGGTTAGGGTTAGGGAATGGCAAGGCTTAGGGCACAGGTGAACGTAAGGAAACGTGGGAGGGTCAGGCTACGTGCTGACGCACGGGTCAGTGCCAGCGTACGGGCCAGGAGTAGGGTATGGCGTAGGGTAATGTTTAGGGCTGGTGGTGGGTTTCCGTTCTGGGCTAGGGATAGGGTGAGGGAACAGCAAGGCTTAGGGCACAGGTGAACGTACGGAAACGTGGGAGTGCCAGGCTATGTGTTGACGCACAGGTCTGTGCCAGCGTACGGGCCAGGATTAGGGTACGTCGTAGCGTAAGGTTTAGGGCTGGTGGTGGGTTTCCGTTCCAGGCTAGGGTTAGGGTTAGGGAACGGCAAGGCTTAGGACACAGGTGAGGGTATGGAAACGTGGGAGAGGCAGGCTACGTGCTGACGCACAGGTCAGTGCCAGCGTAGGGGCCAGGAGTAGGGTACAGCGTAGGGTAAGGTTTAGGGCTGGTGGTGGGTTTATGTTCCGGGTTAGGGTTAGGGAACGGCAAGGCTTAGGGCACAGGTGAGGGTACGGAAACGTAGGAGTGGCAGGCTACGTGCTGACGCATGGGTCAGTGCCAGCGTACGGGGCAGGATTAGGGTACGGCGTAGGGTAAGGTTTAGAGCTGGTGGTGGGTTTCCGTTCCAGGCTAGGTTTAGGGTTAGGGAATGGCAAAGCTTAGGGCACAGAAGATGGTACGGAAAAGTGGGAGGGTCAGGCTACGTGCTGACCAAGGGTCAGTGCCAGCGTATGGGCCAAGTGTAGGGTATGGCGTAGGGTTAGGTGTAGGGTTAGGGTTAGGGAACGGCAAGGCTTAGGGCACAGCTGAGGGTACAGAAACGTGGGAGGGTCAGGCTATGTGCTGACGCACGGTTCAGTGCCAGTGTACGGGCCAGGATTAGGGTACGGAGTAGGGTAAGGTGTAGGGCTGTTGGTGGATTTCTGTTCCGGGTTAGGGTTAGGGAACGGCAAGGCTTAGGGCACAGGTAAGGGTACGGAAACGAGGGAGAGGCACGCTACGTGCTGACACACGGGTCAGTGCCAGCGTACGCGCCAGAATTAGGGTACGGCGTAGGGTAAGGTGTAGGGCTGGTGGTGGGTTTCTGTTCCAGGGTAGGGTTAGGGTTAGGGATCGGCAAGGCTTAGGGCACAGGTGAGGGTATGGAAACATGGGAGTGGCAGGCTACGTGCTTACACAAGGGTCAGTTCCAGTGTACGGCCCAGGAGTAGGGTACGGCGTAGGGTAAGGTGTAGGGCTGGTGGTGGGTTGCCGTTCACGGGTAGGGTTAGGGTTAGGGAATGGCAAGGCTTAGGGCACAGGTGAGGGTACAGAATCGTGGGAGGGTCACGCTACGTGCTAACGCAAGTGTCAGTGCCAGCGTACGGCCCAGGAATAGGGTATGGCGTAGGGTAAAGTGTAGGGTTAGGGTTAGGGAACGGCAAGGCTTAGGGCACAGGTGAGGGTACGGAAACGTGGGAGGGTCAGGCTACATGCTGAAGCACGGGTCAGTGCCAGGGTGTGGACCAGGAGTAGGATACGGCGTAGGGTAAGGTGTAAGACTGGTGGTGGGTGTCCATTCCGGGGTTTGATTAGGGTTAGGGAACGTCAAGTTTTAGGGCACAGGTGAGGGTACGGAAACGTGGGAGGGTCAGGCTACCTGCTGACGCATGGGTCAGTGCCAGCGTATGGGCCAGGAGTAGGGTACGGCGTAGGGTAAGGTGTAGGGCTGGTGGTGGGTTTCTGTTCTGGGCTAGGGTTAGGGTTAGGGAACGGCAAGGCTAAGGGCACAGGTGAGGGTACGGAAACTTGGGAGAGGCAGGCTACGTGCTGACGCACGGGTCAGTGCCAGCATACAGGCAAGGAGTAGGGTACGGCATAGGGTATGGTGTAGGGCTGGTGGTGGGTTTCAGTTCAGGGCTAGGGTTAGGGTTAGTGAACGGCAAGGCTTAGGGCACAGGTGAGGGTACAGAAACGTGTTAGGTTTATGGTGCATGTTGATGCATGGAATAGTGTCATCGTACGCATTAGGATTAGGGTACGGCGTAGAGTAAGGTGTACGGATGGCGGTAGGTTTACATTCCGGTGTAGGGTTAGGGATAGCGAATTGCAAGGTATAGGGCACAGGTGATGGTACGGAAATGTGTTAGGTTCAGGGTACGTGTTGACTCACGGGTTAGTGTGAGCGTACGCATGAGGATTAGGGTACCGCATAGAGTAAGGTGTAGGGTTGGTGGTAGGTTTCCGTTCCAGTCTAGGGTTATGTTTAGGGACTGGCAAAGTTTAGGGCACAGGTGAGGGTACGAAACGTGTTAGTGTCAGGGTACGTGTTGATGCACAGGTTAGTGTCAGCATACGAATTAGGATTAGGTTATGGCGTAAGGTAAGGTGTAGGGTTGGTGGTAGTTTTCCGTTCCGGGCTAGGGTTAAGGTAAGGGAACGGCAAGGTTTATGGCAGAGGTGAGGGTACGGAAACGTGTTAGGGTCAGGGTACGTGTTGACGTATGGATTAGGATTAGGGTACGGCTTAGGGTAAGGTGTAGGGCTGATGGTAGGTTTCTGTTCCGGGCTAAGGTTAAGGATAGGCAACGGCAAGGTTTGGGGCACAGCTGAGGGTACGGAAACGTGTTAGTGTCAGGGTACATGTTGACTCACCGGTTAGTGCCAGCGTACGGATTAGGATTAGTGTACCGCGTAGATAAGGTGCACGGTTGGTGGTAGGTTTCCGTTCCAGGCTATGGTTATTGTTAGGGAAAGTCAAGGTTTCTATTTGTAGGTTTTTTAAGGAAACTCCATACTGTTCTCCATAGTGACTGTATCAATTTACATTCCCAACAATAGTGGAAGAGGGCTCCTTTTGTCCACACCTTCCACAGAATTTGTTGTCTGTAGATTTTCTGATGATGCCGATTCTAACAGGTGTGAGGTGATACCTCATTGTAGTTTTGATTTGCATTTCTCTAATAATTAGTGCTCTTGGGCAGCTTTTCATGTGCGTCTTAGCCATCTCTGTGTCTTCTTTGAAGAAACGTCTCTTTAGATATTCTGCCCATGTTTGTATTGGGTTGTTTGTTTTTTAATATTAAGCTGCATGAGCTGTTTATATATATTGGAGATTAAACCTTTGTCCATTGATTCGTTTGCAACTATTTTCGCCCCTTCTGAGGGATGCCTTTTTCCATTCCCGTGTTTTTAACCAAAAAAGAAAGAAAGACAAAGAAGCAGAACACTAATGTGCATAAAATATGCCTTTTGAAACGGTCGTTTTGAAATATGGACGTCCTTTAAATTTTTTGGTCGATATGTGGCCCCAGGATTTGTTTTCAGGGCAGGTGTCATTTACAGGCCTGCAATGATTTTGAATATCAACTGATCATTAGCACTGGGATTAAAGCTGCTGATGTGTGAAACGGCCACTAGGTGGCAGCAGTTCTCCCTTAACACATCTGGTTACTAGGGCAACAGAGCCTCAATGGACGTCGTGTTCTACATTGGAATTTAGAATGGAATGTGCCAGGAGAAAGCCCCTCAAATTTGACTCCCTACTTCTTGTTCGTATTTTTAATTTAATTTTTTTTTATTATAGCAAGTTTGATTACAATGTTTGGCTTGTTGTAGGTGTGGAAGATGTGGTTCTTTTACACATATACAGATGTCTGTTCTTCCTGGGATCCTTTTCCCATGTACGTTATGACAGAATGTTGAGTAGTCTTCTCTTAGTATTCCGTAGGTCTTTGGTGATTATATATGTCACCTCTGTTTGTATATGTCTGTTAACCCCGATATCGTAATGAAACCAATCCTCACACCTTTCCATTGGTGATCCATAAGTTTGTTTAATGAATCTATGATTGCACTTCTCAGTGGAAATGACTGCCCTGGTTTCTATTTTAGGTAACACCTAAAAGTGATATGAAATGATATGTGTCTTTCACTTTCTGACTTACTACAAGTCACGTGATTACCTCTAGACTCATCTACAGTGCTACAAATGGCATTGTGTCCTTATTTTCCTTGGCTTCTATTCTGCCTTAGCGAGGTCCATTTTCAACAATGTGATTCCCTGAGGGTTGTGGATTAGCTGACCTGGGCAGCCTTACCCTGCCGGCCGGCCCTCCCCAGGTCTGCCTGGTTGAGGTCAATATAAACAGCGCTCCAGGCAGCAATAACCCCTGAAGCTGTTCCTGACTCCATATTCTCTGCCCCGTCAGCAGTCTCGGGGTTGTGCTGGTGGGAGGGAGTGAGGGGCCACAGCTTTGTTGGTGGCCCGGGGTGAGTGGGGTTCTGCTGGCCTTTCTGCAGGAGTTGCCAGGCTGCCACCTGTAAAGAAGAGGATGTGTCACCCATAACTTCCGCTGGAATTTCTCTCCGGACAGAGGTGAGGAAGGAAAAAAGCAGTGGGGGCCGGGACAAATGGGGTATCTCAGTCAGGACAATGAAAAGCTTCCGGAAGAGCGCCCGGGGCCAGGATCACCCTGGCTGGGCTGCAGTCACCAAGTTGGCCTGCGTGCTGTCGCTGGTGTGGCTCCACGGCCCTTCCTCTAGGCTTTCAAGCCTTTGTACATATTCAGGTGTTTGACCTGGGAAGGGTGGGAACAGTTCAGCAGCAGCTGGCCTGGGGCTCAGCTCACCTTTATTCAGAGATGCCCCGGCATGGTCCCCCAGCTCTGCAATGAGGATGCTCCTTGCATGGGGTGTGTGTTGCTGGCTGTATGGGAGATGATTCCCCACCTCTGACCAATTTCAGAATTGTTTACCGCTGGAGCAAGAGCCCTGATAGGGTTTTCCTCTGTATAACTGGTGGTTTCAGGTTTTTTTTTCGTTTATGTTTCAAGTTAGATTTTATTCCTCTTTTATGTATTTATAGATATAAGCATGGAAATAATTCATTCCTATAAATATATCTGTGTGAAGGGAAGAACTTTTTTCTGTTTTATTTTTAAATTTTATATTTTAAAATTTTGAAATTTAATTTTATTTACTTTTTTATACAGCGGGTTATTATTAGTTATGTATTTTATGCATATACATGTATACAGGTCAATCTCAAACTCCCAACTCATCCCAACACCACCACCCCATGGCTTCCAACACTTGGTGTCCATACGTTTGTTCTCTACCTCTGTGTCTCTATTTCTTCCCTGCAAACCAGTTCATCTGTACCATTTTTTAGGTTCCACATATATGCATTAATATACAATATTTGTTTTCCTTTTTCTGACTTACTTCATTCTGTATGACAGTCTCTAGATCCATCGATGTCTCTACAAATGACCCAGTTTCATTCCTTTTTATGGCCGAGTAATATTCCATTTTATATATGTACCCCATCTTTATCCATTCATCTGTCTGTGGGCATTTAGGTTGCTTCCATTACCTGGCTATTGTAAATAGTGCTGCAATGAACCTTGTGGTGAATGTGCCTTTTTGATTGATGGTTGTCTCTGAGTATATGCCCAACAGTGGGATTGCTGTGTCAGATGGTAATTCTATTTCTAGTTTTTTAAAGGAAACTCCATACTGTTCTCCATAGTGACTGTATCAAATTACATTCCCACCAATAGTGGAGAGGGCTCCTTTTGTCCACACCCTCCCCAGAATTTGTTGTTTGTAGATTTTCTGATGATGCCGATTCTAACAGGTGTGAGGTGATACCTCATTGTAGTTTTGATTTGCATTTCTCTAATAAGTAGTGCTCTTGAGCAGCTTTTCATGTGCGTCTTGGCCATCTCTGTGTCTTCTTTGAAGAAACGTCTCTTTAGATCTTCTGCCCATTTTGTATTGGGTTGTTTGTTTTTTTAATAAGCTGCATGATCTGTTTATATATATTGGAGATTAAACCTTTGTCCATTGATTCGTTTGCAACTATTTTCGCCCCTTCTGAGGGTTGCCTTTTTCCATTCCCGTGTTTTTAACCAAAAAAGAAAGAAAGAAAAAGAAGCAGAACATTAATGTGCATAAAATATGCCTTTTGAAACGGTCGTTTTGAAATATGGACTTCCTTTAAATTTTTTGTTCGATATGTGACCCCAGGATTTGTTTTCAGGGCAGGTGTCATTTACAGGCCTGCAATGATTTTGAATATCAACTGACCATGAGCGCTGGGATTAAAGCTGCTGTTGTGTGAAACGGCCACAAGGTGGCAGCAGTTCTCTCATTCATATCTGGTTACTAGGGCAACAGAGCCTCAATGGAAGTTGCCTTCTTGATTGGAATTTAGAACAGAATGTGACAGGAAAAAGCCCCTCAAGTTTGTCTCACTACTTCTTGTTCGTGTTTTTAATTTAATTTTTTATTTTTTATTACAGCAAGTTTGATTACAATGTTTGGCTTGTTGTAGGTATGGTAGATGTGGTTCTTTTACACATATACAGATGTCTGTTCTTCCTGGGATCCTTTTCCCATGTACGTTATGACAGAATGTTGTTTACTCCTCTCTTTGTATTCCGTAGCTCTTTGGTTATTATATATATCACCTGTGTTTGTATGTCTGTTAACCCCAATATCATAATGAAACGAATCCTCACACCTTTCCATCGGTGAACCATAAGTTTGTTTAATGAATATGTGATTGCCCTACTCCGTGGAAATATCTGCCCTGGTATCTATTTTTAGGTAACACCTATACGTGATATGATACGATATGTGCCTTTCACTTTCTGACTTACTACATGTCACATGATTACCTCTAGACTCATCTACGGTGCTGCAAATTGCATTGTGTCCTTATTTTCCTTGGCTTCTATTCTGCCTTAGCGAGGTCCATTTTCAACAATGTGATTCCCTGAGGGTTGTGGATTAGCTGAACTGGGCAGCCTTACCGTGCTGGCCGGCCCTCCCCAGTTGTGCCTGGTTGAGGTCAATATAAACAGCGCTCCAGGCAGCAATAGCCCCTGAAGCTGTGCCTGACTCCATATTCTCTGCCCCGTCAGCAGTCTCGGGGCTCTGCTGGTGGGAGCGTGTGAGGGGCCACGGCTTTGTGGGTGGCCCGGTGTGTGTGGGGTTCTGCTGGACTTTGTGCAGGAGTTGCCAGGCTGCCACCTGTAAAGAAGAGGATGTGTCACCCATAAGTTCCACTGGAATTTCTCTCCGGGCTGAGGTAAGGAAGGAAAAAAAGGGCTGGGGTCCGGGACAGGAGGGGTATCTCAGGCAGGGAAATGGAAAGCTTCCAGAAGAGCGCCCGTGGTCAGGACCATCCTGCCTCGCCTGCAGGCACCAAGTTGGCCTGTGTGCTGTCGCTGGTGTGGCTCCACGGCCCTTCCTCTAGGATTTCATGCCCTTGTACATATTCATGTGTTTTACCTGGGAAGGGTGGGAACAGTTCAGCTGCAGCTGGCCTGGGGCTCAGCTCACCTTTATTCAGAGATGCCTCGGCACGGTCCCCCAGCTTTGAAATGAGGACGCTCCTTGCATGCGGGGTGGGTTGCTGGCTGCATGGGAGATGATTCCACACCTATGACCAATTTCAGAATTGTTTACCACTGGAGCAAGTTCCCTGATAGGGCTTTCCTCTGTATAACTGATGGGTTCAGGTTTTTTTTCGTTTATGGTTCAAGTTAGATTTTATACCTCTTTTCTGTATTTATAGATATAAGCATGGAAATAATACATTCCTATAAATACATCTGTGTGAAGGGAAGAACTTTTTTCTCTTTTATTTTTAAATTTTATTTTTTAAAATTTTGCAATTTAGTTTTATTTTTTTATACAGCAGTTTATTATTAGTTATGTATTTTATGCATATGCATGTATGAAGGCCAATCCCAATCTCCCAACTCATCCCACCTCTACCACCCCATGGCTTCCCACACTTTGTGTCCATAAGTTTGTTCTCTACCTGTGTCTCTATTTCTTCCCTGTAAACCAGTTCATCTGTACCAATTTTTAGGTTCCACATATATGCATTAATATACAATATTTGTTTTCCTCTTTCTGACTTACTTCATTCTGTATGACAGTCTCTAGATCCATCGATGTCTCTACAAATGACCCAGATTCATTCCTTTTTATGGCCGAGTAATATTCCATTTTATATATGTACCACATCTTTACCCATTCATCTGTTTGTGGGTATTTAGTTTGCTCCCTTACCTGGCTATTGTAAATAGTGCTGCAATGAACATTGTGGTGAATGTGCCTTTTTGATTTATGGTTTTCTCTGGGTATATGCCCAGAAGTGCGATTGCTGGATCAGATGGTAATTCTATTTCTAGTTTTTTTAAGGAAACTCCATACTGTTCTCCATAGTGACTGTATCAATTTACATTCCCACCAATAGTGGAAGAGGGCTCCTTTTGTCCACACCCTCCCCAGAATTTGTTGTTTGTAGGTTTTCTGATGATGCCGATTCTAACATGTGTGAGGTGATACCTCATTGTAGTTTTTTTTGTTTTGTTTTGTTTTTATTTATTTATTTATTTAATTTTTTGTACGCGGGCCTCTCACTGTTGTGGCCTGTCCCGTTGCGGAGCACAGGCTCCGGACGGGCAGGCTCAGTGGCCATGGCTCACGGGCCCTGCTGCTCCGTGACATGTGGGATCTTCCCGGACCGGGGCACGAACCCGTGTCCCCTGCATCGGCAGGCGGACTCTCAACCACTGCGCCACCAGGGAAGCCCCCTCATTGTAGTTTTGATTTGCATTTCTCTAATAATTAGTGATGTTGAGCAGCTTTTCATCTGCGTCTTGGCTATGTCTGTGTCTTCTTTGAAGGATCGTCTCATGAGATCTTCTGACCATTTCTGTATTGGGAGGGTGGTTGGAGGGTAAGGCTATGTGCTCACGCACGTGTCAGTGCCAGCGTAAGGGCCAGGAGTAGGGTACTGCGTAGGGTAAGGTGTAGGTCTGGTGGTGGTTTCCGTTCCGGTCTAGGTTTAGGGTTTGGGAACGGCAAGGCTTAGGGCCCAGGTGAGGGTACGTAAACGTGGGATGGTCAGGCTACGTTCTTATGCATGGGTCAGTGCCAATGTACGGGCCAGGAATAGGCTACGGCGTAGGCTAATGCGTAGGGCTGGTGGTGGGTTTCCGTTCCGTGCTAGGGTTAGGGTTAGGGAATGACAAGGCTTAGGGCACAGGTGAGGGTACGGAAACGTGGGAGGGTCCGGCTATGTGCTGACGCACGGGTCAGTGCCAGCGTACGGGCCAGGAATAGGGAGCGGCGTAGGGTAAGGAGTAGGGCTGGTTGTGAGATACCGTTCCGGGCTAGGGTTAGGGTTAGGGAATGGCAAGGCTTAGGGCACAGGTGAACGTAAGGAAACGTGGGAGGGTCAGGCTACGTGCTGACACACGGGTCAGTGCCAGCGTACGGGCCAGAAGTAGGGTATGGCGTAGGGTAAGGTTTAGGGCTGGTGGTGGGTTTCCGTTCCAGGCTAGGGTTATGGTGAAGGAACAGCAAGGCTTAGGGCACAGGTGAACGTACGGAAACGTGGGAGTGCCAGGCTACGTGTTGACGCACGGGTCTGTGCCAGCGTACGGGCCAGGATTAGGGTACGTCGTAGCGTAAGGTTTAGGGCTGGTGGTGGGTTTCCGTTCCAGGCTAGGGTTAGGGTTAGGGAACGGCAAGGCTTAGGACACAGGTGAGGGTATGGAAACGTGGGAGAGGCAGGCTACGTGCTGACGCACAGGTCAGTGCCAGCGTAGGGGCCAGGAGTAGGGTACAGCGTAAGGTAAGGTTTAGGGCTGGTGGTGGGTTTATGTTCCGGGTTAGGGTTAGGGAACGGCAAGGCTTAGGGCACAGGTGAGGGTACGGAAACGTAGGAGTGGCAGGCTACGTGCTGACGCACGGGTCAGTGCCAGCATACGGGGCAGGATTAGGGTACGGCGTAGGGTAAGGTTTAGGGCTGGTGGTGGGTTTCCGTTCCAGGCTAGGTTTAGGGTTAGGGAATGGCAAAGCTTAGGGCACAGAAGATGGTACGGAAAAGTGGGAGGGTCAGGCTACGTGCTGACGCACGGGTCAGTGCCAGCGTATGGGCCAAGTGTAGGGTATGGCGTAGGGTTAGGTGTAGGGTTAGGGTTAGGGAACTGCAAGGCTTGGGGCACAGGTGAGGGTACGGAAACGTGGGAGGGTCAGGCTACGTGATGACGCACGGGTCTTTGCCAGCGTACGCGCCAGGATTCGCGTACGGCATTGGGTAAGGTGTAGGGCTGGTTGTGGGTTTCCGTTCCAGGTTAGAGTTAGGGCACGGCAAGGCTTAGTGCACAGGTGAGGGTATGGAAACGTGGCAGAGTCAGGCTATGTGCTGACGCAAGGGTCACTGCCAGCGTACGGGTCAGGAGTAGTCTACGGCGTACGTTAAGGTTTAGGTTTTGTGGTGGGTTTCCGTTCCGGGCTAGGGTTAGGGATAGGGAAAGGCAAGGCTTAGGGCACAGGTGAGGGTACGGAAACGTGGGAGGGTTAGGCTACATGCTGAAGCACGGTTCAATGCCAGGGTATGGACCAGGAGTAGGGTACGGCGTAGGATAAAGTGTAAGGCTGGTGGTGGGTGTCCATTCCGGGCTAGTGTTAGGGTTAGGGAGCGGCAAGGCTTAGGGCACAGGTGAGGGTACGGAAACGTGGGAGGGTCAGGCTACATGCTGAAGAACGGGTCAGTGCCAGGTTGTGGACCAGGAGTAGGGTACGGCGTTGGGTATGGTGTAAGGGCGGTGGTGGGTGTCCATTCCAGTCTAGGGTTAGGGTTAGGGAACGTTAAGGCTTAGGACACAGGTGAGGGTACGGAAACGTGGGAGGGTCAGGATACGTGCTGAAGAATGGGTCAGTGCCAGCGTACGGGCCAGGAGTAGGGTACGGCATAGCGTAATGTGTAGGGCTGGTGGTGGTTTCCGTTCCGGGCTAGGGTTAGAGGTAGGGAACTGCAAGGCTTAGGGCACAGGTGAGGGTACGGAAACGTGGGAGAGGCAGGCTACGGGCTGACACATGGGAGAGTGCCAGCTTACGGGCCAGCAGTAGGCTACGACGTAGGGTAGGGTGTAGGGCTGGTGGTGGGTTTCCGTTCCGGGCTAGGGTTAGAGTTAGGGATCGGCAAGGCTTAGGGAACAGGTGAGGGTAAGGAAAAGTGGGAGGGTTAGGCTACATGCTGACGCACGGATCAGTGCCAGCGTACGGGCCAGGTGTAGGGTACGGCGTAGGGTAAGGTTTAGGGCTGGTGGTGGGTTTCCGTTTGGGGTTATGATTAGGGTTATGGAACGGCAAGGCTTAGGACACAGGTGAGGGTACGGGAACGTGGGATGGTCAGGCTACGTGCTGACGCACGGATCAGTGCCAGCGTACGGGCCAGGATTAGGCTACGGCGTAGGGTAAGCTGTAGGGCTGGTGGTGGGTTTCTGTTCTGGGCTAGGGTTAGGGTTAGGGAAGGACAAGACTTAGGGCACAGTTGAGGGTACGGAAATGGTGGAGGGTCAGGCTATGTGCTGACGCACGGGTCAGTGCCAGCGTACCGTCCAGGAGTAGGCAACAATGTAGGGTAAGGTGTAGGGCTGGTGGTTGGTTTCCTTTCCGGGCTAAGGTTAGGTTTAGGGAATGTCAAGGCTTAGGGAACAGGTGAGAGTATGGAAACGTGGGAGGGTCATGCTACGTGCTGACACACGTGTCAGTGCCCGCGTATGGGCCAGTCGTAGGCTACGGCGTAGGGAAAGGTGTAGGGCTGGTGGTGGGCTTCCTTTCCGGGCTAGGGTTAGGGTTAGGGAACGGCAAGTCTTAGGGCACAGGTGCGGGTACGGAAACGTGGGAGAGTCAGGCTATGTGCTGACGCACGGGTCAGTGCCAGCGTACGGGCCAGGAGTAGTGTACGTCGTAGGGTAAGGTGTAGGTCTGGTGGTGGGTTTCCGTTCTGGGCTAGGGTTAGGCTTAGGGAACGGCAAGGTTTAGGGCACACGTGAGGGTATCGAAACGTGTTAGGCTCAGGGTACGTGTTGACACACGTGTTAGTGTGAACGTACAGATGAGGATTATGGTGCGGCATAGGGTAAAGTGTATGGTTGGTGGTAGGTTTCCGTTTCAGGCTAGGGTTAGTGTTAGGGAACGGCAAGGTTTTGGGCACAGATGAGGGTATGGAAACGTGTTAGTGTCAGGGTACGTGTTGACACATGGATTAGCATTAGGGTACGGCTTAGGGTAAGGTGTAGGCTTGGTGGTAGGTTTCCATTGTGGTCTAGGGTTAGGGTTAGGGAATGGCAAGGTTTAGGTCACAGGTGAAGGTACGGAAACGTGTTAGGGTCAGGGTAAGTGTTGACGCATGTGTTAGTGTCAGCGTACGGAGTAGGTTTATGGTCCTTCGTAGGTTAAGGTCTAGGGTTGGTGGTAGGTTTCCGTTCCAGGCTAGGGTTAGTGTTATGGAACGGCAAGGTTTAGGGCATAGGTGAGGGTACGGAAATGTGTTAGGGTCAGGGTACGTGTTGACGCTCGGATTATGATTAGGGTATGGCGTAGAGTAACGTGTAGGGTTGGTGGTAGGTTTCCGTTTTGGGCTAGGGTTAGGGTTAGGCAACGGCACGGTTTAGGGCACAGGTGAGGGAACGGAAAAGTGTTAGGGTCAGTGTACGTGTTGACGCACGGGTTAGTGTCAGTGTACGGATTAGGATTAGGGTACCGTGTAGGGTATGCTGTACGGTTTGTGGTAGTTTTCCATTCTGGGCTAGGGTTAGTGTTAGGGTACGGCAAGGTTTAGGGTACAGGTGACGGTACAGAAACGTGTTAGGGTCATGATACATGTTGATACATGGAATAGTGTCATCATACGTATTAGGATTAGGGTACGGCGTAGGGTAAGGTGTACGGAGGGCGGTAGGTTTCCATTCCGTTGTAGGGTTAGGGTTAGCGAATTGCAAGGTTTTGGGCACAGGTGATGGTACAGAAATGTGTTAGGTTCAGGGTACGTGTTGACTCACGGGTTAGTGTCAGCATACGCATGAGGATTAGGGTACCGCATAGACTAAGGTGTAGGGTTGGTGGTACATTTCCGTTCCAGTCTAGGGTTATGTTTAGGGACCGGCAAAGTTTAGGGCACAGGTGAGGGTACGAAACGTGTTAGGGTCAGGGTATGTGTTGATGCACAGGTTAGTGTCAGCATACGAATTAGGATTAGGGTACGGCGTAAGGTAAGGTGTAGGGTTGGTGGTAGGTTTCCGTTCCGGGCTAGGGTTAGGTTTAGGGAACGGCAAGGTTTATGGCAGAGGTGAGGGTACGGAAACGTGTTAGGGTCAGGGTACGTGTTGATGTATGAATTAAGATTAGGGTACAGCTTAGGGTAAGGTGTAGGGCTGATGGTAGGTTTCCGTTCCGGGCTAAGGTTAAGGATAGGCAACGACAAGTTTTAGGGCAAGCTGAGGGTATGGAAACGTGTTAGGGTCAGGGTACGTGTTGACTCACTGGTTAGTGCCAGCGTACGGATTAGGATTAGTGTACGGCATAGATAAGGTGTAGGGTTGGTGGTAGGATTCCGTTCCGGGCTATGGTTAGGGTTAGGGAAAGTCAAGGTTTCTATTTCTAGTTCCTTTAAGGAAACTCCATACTGTTCTCCATAGTGACTGTATCAATTTATATTCCCACCATAGTGGAAGAGGGCTCCTTTTGTCCACACCCTCCCCAGAATTTGTTTGTAGATTTTCTGATGATGCCGATTCTAACATGTGTGAGGTGATACCTCATTGTAGTTTTTTTTTGTTTTGTTTTGTTTTTATTTATTTATTTATTTATTTTTTTGTACGCGGGCCTCTCACTGTTGTGGCCTGTCCCGTTGCGGAGCACAGGCTCCGGACGCGCAGGCTCAGTGGCCATGGCTCACGGGCCCAGCTGCTCCGCGACATGTGGGATCTTCCCGGACCGGGGCACGAACCCGTGTCCCCTGCATCGGCAGGCGGACTCTCAACCACTGCACCACCAGGGAAGCCCCCTCATTGTAGTTTTGATTTGCATTTCTCTAATAATTAGTGATGTTGAGCAGCTTCTCATCTGCGTCTTGGCTATGTCTGTGTCTTCTTTGAAGGATCGTCTCATGAGATCTTCTGACCATTTCTGTATTGGGAGGGTGGTTGGAGGGTAAGGCTATGTGCTCACGCACGTGTCAGTGCCAGCGTAAGGGCCAGGAGTAGGGTACTGCGTAGGGTAAGGTGTAGGTCTGGTGGTGGTTTCCGTTCCGGTCTAGGTTTAGGGTTTGGGAACGGCAAGGCTTAGGGCCCAGGTGAGGGTACGTAAACGTGGGATGGTCAGGCTACGTTCTTACGCATGGGTCAGTGCCAATGTACGGGCCAGGAATAGGCTACGGCGTAGGCTAATGTGTAGGGCTGGTGCTGGGTTTCCGTTCCGTGCTAGGGTTAGGGTTAGGGAATGACAAGGCTTAGGGCACAGGTGAGGGTACGGAAACGTGGGAGGGTCCGGCTATGTGGTGACGCACGGGTCAGTGCCAGCGTACGGGCCAGGAATAGGGAACGGCGTAGGGTAAGGAGTAGGGCTGGTTGTGAGATACCGTTCCGGGCTAGGGTTAGGGTTAGGGAATGGCAAGGCTTAGGGCACAGGTGAACGTAAGGAAACGTGGGAGGGTCAGGCTACGTGCTGACGCACGGGTCAGTGCCAGCGTACGGGCCAGGAGTAGGGTATGGCGTAGGGTAAGGTTTAGGGCTGGTGGTGGGTTTCCGTTCCAGGCTAGGGTTAGGGTGAGGGAACAGCAAGGCTTAGGGCACAGGTGAACGTACGGAAACGTGGGAGTGCCAGGCTACGTGTTGACGCACGGGTCTGTGCCAGCGTACGGGCCAGGATTAGGGTACGTCGTAGCGTAAGGTTTAGGGCTGGTGGTGGGTTTCCGTTCCAGGCTAGGGTTAGGGTTAGGGAGCGGCAAGGCTTAGGGCACAGGTGAGGGTACGGAAACGTGGGAGAGGCAGGCTACGGGCTGACACATGGGAGAGTGTCAGCTTACGGGCCAGCAGTAGGCTACGACGTAGGGTAGGGTGTAGGGCTGGTGGTGGGTTTCCGTTCCGGGCTAGGGTTAGAGTTAGGGATCGGTAAGGCTTAGGGAACAGGTGAGGGTAAGGAAAAGTGGGAGGGTCAGGCTACATGCTGACGCACGGGTCAGTGCCAGCATACGGGCCAGGAGTATGGTACGGCGTAGGGTAAGGTTTAGGGCTGGTGGTGGGTTTCCGTTCCGGGCTAGGGTTAGGGTTACGGAACAGCAAGGCTTAGGGCACAGGTGAGGGTTCGGAAAAGTGGGAGGGTCAGGCTACGTGCTGACGCACGGGTCAGTGCCAGCATACGGGCCAGGAGTCGTTTAAAGCATAGGGTAAGGTGTCGGGCTGGCTGTGGTTTCCCTTTCCGGGCTAGGGTTAGTGTTACCGAACGGCAAGGCTTAGGGCACAGGTGAGGGTACGGAAAAGTGGGAGGGTCAGGGTACGTGCTCACGCACGTGTCAGTGTCAGCTTCCGGGCTGGTGTAGGCTTCGACAAGGGTAAGGGGTAGGGCTGATGGTGAGTCTCCGTTCCGGGCTAGGGTTAGGGTTAGGGAACGGCGAGGCTTAGGGCACAGATGAGGGTACGGAAACGTGGGAGTGTCAGGCTCCATGCTGACGCACGGGTCAGTGCTAGCGTACGGGGCAGGATTAGGGAACGGCGTAGGGTAAGGTGTAGGGCTGGTGGTGGGTTTCCATTCGGTGCTAGGGTTAGGGTTAGGGAATGGCAAAGCTTAGGGCACAGAAGATGGTACGGAAACGTGGGAGGGTCATGCTACGTGTTGACGCATGGGTCAGTGCCAGCGTACGGGCCAAGAGTAGGGTACAGCGTAGGGTAAGGTGTAGGGTTAGGGTTACGGAACGGCAAGGCTTAGGGCAAGGGTGAGGGTACGGAAACGTGGGAGGGTCAGGCTACATGCTGACGCACGGGTCAGTGCCAGTGTACTGGCCAGAAGTAGGGTACAGTGTAGGGTAAGGTTTAGGGCAGCGGGTGGTTTTCCGTTCCGGGGTAGGATTAGGGCTAGAGAACGACAAGCCTTAGGGCACAGGTGCGGGTACGGAAACGTGGGAGGTTCAGGCTATGTTCTGACGCACGGGTCAGTGCCAGCGTACGGGCCAGGAGTAAGGTACGGCGTAGGGTAAGGTGTAGGGCTGGTGGTGGGTTTCCTTTCCGGGCTAAGGTTAGGTTTAGGGAATGACAAGGCTTCGGGTTCAGGTGAGGATACGGAAACGTGGGAGGGGAAGGCTACGTGCTGACGCACAAGTCAGTGCCAGCGTATGGGCCAGGAGTGGGCTATGGCGTAGAGTAAGGTGTAGGGCTGGTGGTAGGTTTCCGTTCGTGGTTATGGTTAGGGTTATGGAACGGCAAGGCTTAGGACAGAGGTGAGGGTACGGGAACGTGGGAGGGTCAGGCTACGTGCTGACGCACGGATCAGTGCCAACGTACGGGCCAGGAATAGGCTACGGCGTAGGGTAAGATTTAGGGCTGGTGGTGGGTTTCTGCTCTGGGCTAGGGTTAGGGTTAGGGCACGACAAGCCTTAGGGCACAGGTGAGGGTACGGAAATGGGGGAGGGTCAGGCTATGTGCTGACGCACGTGTCAGTGCCAGCGTACAGGCCAGGAGTAGGCAACAGCGTAGGGTAAGGTGTAGGGCTGGTGGTTGGTTTCCTTTCCGGGCTAGGGTTAGGGTTACGGAATGGCAAGGCATAGGGCACAGGTGAGGGTATGGAAACGTGGGAGGGTCATGCTACGTGCTGACACACGGGTCAGTGCCAGCATATGGGCCCGGCGTAGGCTACGGCGTACGGTAAGGTGTAGGGCTGGTTGTGAGTTTCCTTTCCGGGCTAGGGTTAGGGTTAGGGAACGGTAAGGCTTAGGGCACAGGTGAGGGTACGGAAACGTGTGAGAGGCAGGCTACGTGCTGACACACAGGTCAGTGCCATCGTACGGGCAAGGAGTTGGGTACGGCGTAGGGTATGCTGTAGTGGTGGTCGTGGGATTACGTTCCGGGCTAGGGTTAGGGGTAGGGAATTGCAAGGCTTAGGGCACAGGTGAGGTTACGGAAACGTGGGAGTGTCAGACTACGTGCTGACACACGGGTCAATGACAGCGTACGCCCAGGTGTAGGCTTCGGCGTAGGGTAAGGTGTAGGCCCGGTGGTGGGTTTCCGTTCTGGGCTAGGGTTAGGGTTAGCGAACGGCAAGGCTTAGGGCACAGGTGAGGGTACGGAAAAGTGGGAGGGTCAGGCTACGTGCTCACGCACGTGTCAGTGTCAGCTTCTAGGCAGGAGTAGGCTTCGACGTAGGGTAAGGTGTAGGGCTGGTGGTGGGTCTCTGTTCCGTGCTAGGGTTAGGGTTAGGGAACGGGAAGGCTTAGGGCACAGGTGAGGGTACGGAAACGTGGGAGGGTCAGGCTGCCTCTGACGCAGGGTTCAGTTCCAGCGTACGCTCCAGGAGTATGGTACGGCGTAGTGTAAGGTGTAGGGCTGGTGGTTGGTTTCCTTTCCAGGCTAGGGTTAGGGTTAGGGAATGGCAATGTTTAGGGCAAAGGTGAGGGTACGGAAACGTGGGAGGGTCAGGCTCTGTGCTGACGCACGTGTCAGTGCCAGCGTATGGGCCAAGAGTAGGGTACGGCATAGGGTAACGTGTAGGGCTGGTGGTGGGTTTCCGTTCTGGGCTAGGGTTAGGGTTAGGGAACGGCAAGGCTTAGGGCACAGGTGAGGGTATGGAAACGTCGGAGGGTCAGGCTACGTGCTGACACAAGGGTCAGTGCCAGCGTACGGGCCAGGAGTTGGCTTCGGTGTAGGGTAATGTGTTGGGCTGGTGGTGGGTTTCCTTTCCGGGCTACGGTTAGGGTTAGGGATTGGCAAAGTTTGGGCACAGGTGAGCTTTCAGAAACTTGTTACAGTCAAGGTACGTGTTGAAACACGGGTTAGTGTCAGCGTATGGATTAGGATTAGGGTACGGCGTAGGGTAATGTGTAGGGTTGGTGGTAGGTTTCCGTTCCGTGCTAGGGTTAGGGTTAGGGAATGGCAAAGTTTAGGGCACAGGTGAGGGTACGGAAACGTGTTAGGGTCAGGGTACATGTTGACGTACAGATTAGGATTACGGTATGGCTTAGGGTAAGGTGTTGTGATGGTGGTAGGTTTCCGTTCCGGGCTTGGGTTAGGGTTAGGGAATGACAAGGTTTAGGGCACACGTGAGGGTATTGAAACGTGTTAGGCTCAGGGTACGTGTTGACGCACGGGTTAGTGTGAACGTACAGATGAGGATTATGGTGCGGCATAGGGTAAGGTGTATGGTTGGTGGTAGGTTTCCGTTCCAGGCTAGGGTTAGTGTTAGGGAACGGCAAGGTTTTGGGCCCAGATGAGGGTATGGAAACGTGTTAGTGTCAGGGTACGTGTTGACATATGGATTAGCATTAGGGTACGGCTTAGGGTAAGGTGTAGGTTTGGTGGTAGGTTTCCGTTGTGGGCTAGGGTTAGGGTTAGGGAATGGCAAGGTTTAGGTCACAGGTGAAGGTACGGAAACGTGTTAGGGTCAGGGTAAGTGTTGACGCATGTGTTAGTGTCGTCGTACAGAGTAGGCTTATGGTCCTTCGTAGGTTAAAGTCTAGATTTGGTGGTAGGTTTCCGTTCCAGGCTAGGGTTAGTGTTATGGAACGGCAAGGTTTAGGGCATAGGTGAGGGTACGGAAATGTGTTAGGGTCATGGTACGTGTTGACGCTCGGATTATGATTAGGGTATGGCGTAGGGTAACGTGTAGGGTTGGTGGTAGGTTTCCGTTTTGGGCTAGGGTTAGGGTTAGGCAACGGCATGGTTTAGGGCACATGTGAGGGTACGGAAAAGTATTAGGGTCAGTGTACGTGTTGACGCACGGGTTAGTGTCAGTGTACGGATTAGGATTAGGGTACCGTGTAGGGTATGCTGTACGGTTTGTGGTAGTTTTCCATTCTGGGCTAGGGTTAGTGTTAGGGTACGGCAAGGTTTAGGGCACAGGTGAGGGTACAGAAACGTGTTAGGGTCATGGTACATGTTGATGCATGGAATAGTGTCATCGTACGCATTAGGATTAGGGTACAGCGTAGGGTAAGGTGTACGGATGGCGGTAGGTTTCCATTCCTTTGTAGGGTTAGGGTTAGCGAATTGCAAGGTTTTGGGCACAGGTGATGGTACGGAAATGTGTTAGGTTCAGGGTACGTGTTGACTCACGGGTTAGTGTCAGCGTACGTAGGAGGATTAGGGTACCGCATAGAGTAAGGTGTAGGGTTGGTGGTACGTTTCCGTTCCAGTCTAGGGTTATGTTTAGGGACCAGCAAAGTTTAGGGCACAGGTGAGGGTACGAAACGTGTTAGGGTCAGGGTACGTGTTGATGCACAAGTTAGTGTCAGCATACGAATTAGCATTAGGGTACGGCGTAAGGTAAGGTGTAGGGTTGGTGGTAGTTTTCCGTTCTGGGCTAGGGTTAGGGTTAGGGAACGGCAAGGTTTATGGCAGAGGTGAGGGTACGGAAACGTGTTAGGGTAAGGGTACGTGTTGACGTATGGTTTAGGATTAGGGTACGGCTTAGGGTAAGGTGTAGGGCTGATGGTAGGTTTCTATTCCGGGCTAAGGTTAAGGATAGGCAACGGCAAGGTTTAGGGCACAGCTGAGGGTACGGACACGTGTTAGGGTCACGGTACGTGTTGACTGACCGGTTAGTGCCAGCGTACGGATTAAGATTAGTGTACGGCATAGATAAGGTGTAGGGTTGGTGGTAGGTTTCCGTTCCGGGCTAGGGTTAAGGTAAGGGAACGGCAAGGTTTATGGCAGAGGTGAGGGTACAGAAACGTGTTAGGGTCAGGGTACGTGTTGACGTATGGATTAGGATTAGGGTACGGCTTAGGGTAAGGTGTAGGGCTGATGGTAGGTTTCTGTTCCGGGCTAAGGTTAAGGATAGGCAACGGCAAGGTTTGGGGCACAGCTGAGGGTACGGAAACGTGTTAGTGTCAGGGTACATGTTGACTCACCGGTTAGTGCCAGCGTACGGATTAGGATTAGTGTACCGCGTAGATAAGGTGCACGGTTGGTGGTAGGTTTCCGTTCCAGGCTATGGTTATTGTTAGGGAAAGTCAAGGTTTCTATTTGTAGGTTTTTTAAGGAAACTCCATACTGTTCTCCATAGTGACTGTATCAATTTACATTCCCAACAATAGTGGAAGAGGGCTCCTTTTGTCCACACCTTCCACAGAATTTGTTGTCTGTAGATTTTCTGATGATGCCGATTCTAACAGGTGTGAGGTGATACCTCATTGTAGTTTTGATTTGCATTTCTCTAATAATTAGTGCTCTTGGGCAGCTTTTCATGTGCGTCTTAGCCATTTCTGTGTCTTCTTTGAAGAAACGTCTCTTTAGATATTCTGCCCATGTTTGTATTGGGTTGTTTGTTTTTTAATATTAAGCTGCATGAGCTGTTTATATATATTGGAGATTAAACCTTTGTCCATTGATTCGTTTGCAACTATTTTCGCCCCTTCTGAGGGATGCCTTTTTCCATTCCCGTGTTTTTAACCAAAAAAGAAAGAAAGACAAACAAGCAGAACACTAATGTGCATAAAATATGCCTTTTGAAACGGTCGTTTTGAAATATGGACGTCCTTTAAATTTTTTGGTCGATATGTGGCCCCAGGATTTGTTTTCAGGGCAGGTGTCATTTACAGGCCTGCAATGATTTTGAATATCAACTGATCATTAGCACTGGGATTAAAGCTGCTGTTGTGTGAAACGGCCACTAGGTGGCAGCAGTTCTCCCTTAACACATCTGGTTACTAGGGCAACAGAGCCTCAATGGACGTCGTGTTCTACATTGGAATTTAGAATGGAATGTGCCAGGAGAAAGCCCCTCAAATTTGACTCCCTACTTCTTGTTCGTATTTTTAATTTAATTTTTTTTTATTATAGCAAGTTTGATTACAATGTTTGGCTTGTTGTAGGTGTGGAAGATGTGGTTCTTTTACACATATACAGATGTCTGTTCTTCCTGGGATCCTTTTCCCATGTACGTTATGACAGAATGTTGACTAGTCTTCTCTTAGTATTCCGTAGGTCTTTGGTGATTATATATGTCACCTCTGTTTGTATATGTCTGTTAACCCCGATATCGTAATGAAACCAATCCTCACACCTTTCCATTGGTGATCCATAAGTTTGTTTAATGAATCTATGATTGCACTTCTCAGTGGAAATGACTGCCCTGGTTTCTATTTTAGGTAACACCTAAAAGTGATATGAAATGATATGTGTCTTTCACTTTCTGACTTACTACAAGTCACGTGATTACCTCTAGACTCATCTACAGTGCTACAAATGGCATTGTGTCCTTATTTTCCTTGGCTTCTATTCTGCCTTAGCGAGGTCCATTTTCAACAATGTGATTCCCTGAGGGTTGTGGATTAGCTGACCTGGGCAGCCTTACCCTGCCGGCCGGCCCTCCCCAGGTCTGCCTGGTTGAGGTCAATATAAACAGCGCTCCAGGCAGCAATAACCCCTGAAGCTGTTCCTGACTCCATATTCTCTGCCCCGTCAGCAGTCTCGGGGCTGTGCTGGTGGGAGGGAGTGAGGGGCCACAGCTTTGTTGGTGGCCCTGTGTGAGTGGGGTTCTGCTGGCCTTTCTGCAGGAGTTGCCAGGCTGCCACCTGTAAAGAAGAGGATGTGTCACCCATAACTTCCGCTGGAATTTCTCTCCGGACAGAGGTGAGGAAGGAAAAAAGCAGTGGGGGCCGGGACAAATGGGGTATCTCAGTCAGGACAATGAAAAGCTTCCGGAAGAGCGCCCGGGGCCAGGATCACCCTGGCTGGGCTGCAGTCACCAAGTTGGCCTGCGTGCTGTCGCTGGTGTGGCTCCACGGCCCTTCCTCTAGGCTTTCAAGACTTTGTACATATTCAGGTGTTTGACCTGGGAAGGGTGGGAACAGTTCAGCAGCAGCTGGCCTGGGGCTCAGCTCACCTTTATTCAGAGATGCCCCGGCATGGTCCCCCAGCTCTGCAATGAGGATGCTCCTTGCATGGGGTGTGTGTTGCTGGCTGTATGGGAGATGATTCCCCACCTCTGACCAATTTCAGAATTGTTTACCGCTGGAGCAAGAGCCCTGATAGGGTTTTCCTCTGTATAACTGGTGGGTTCAGGTTTTTTTTTCGTTTATGTTTCAAGTTAGATTTTATTCCTCTTTTATGTATTTATAGATATAAGCATGGAAATAATTCATTCCTATAAATATATCTGTGTGAAGGGAAGAACTTTTTTCTGTTTTATTTTTAAATTTTATATTTTAAAATTTTGAAATTTAATTTTATTTACTTTTTTATACAGCGGGTTATTATTAGTTATGTATTTTATGCATATACATGTATACAGGTCAATCTCAAACTCCCAACTCATCCCAACACCACCACCCCATGGCTTCCAACACTTGGTGTCCATACGTTTGTTCTCTACCTCTGTGTCTCTATTTCTTCCCTGCAAACCAGTTCATCTGTACCATTTTTTAGGTTCCACATATATGCATTAATATACAATATTTGTTTTCCTTTTTCTGACTTACTTCATTCTGTATGACAGTCTCTAGATCCATCGATGTCTCTACAAATGACCCAGTTTCATTCCTTTTTATGGCCGAGTAATATTCCATTTTATATATGTACCACATCTTTATCCATTCATCTGTCTGTGGGCATTTAGGTTGCTTCCATTACCTGGCTATTGTAAATAGTGCTGCAATGAACCTTGTGGTGAATGTGCCTTTTTGATTTATGGTTGTCTCTGAGTATATGCCCAACAGTGGGATTGCTGTGTCAGATGGTAATTCTATTTCTAGTTTTTTAAAGGAAACTCCATACTGTTCTCCATAGTGACTGTATCAAATTACATTCCCACCAATAGTGGAAGAGGGCTCCTTTTGTCCACACCCTCCCCAGAATTTGTTGTTTGTAGATTTTCTGATGATGCCGATTCTAACAGGTGTGAGGTGATACCTCATTGTAGTTTTGATTTGCATTTCTCTAATAATTAGTGCTCTTGAGCAGCTTTTCATGTGCGTCTTGGCCATCTCTGTGTCTTCTTTGAAGAAACGTCTCTTTAGATCTTCTGCCCATTTTGTATTGGGTTGTTTGTTTTTTTAATAAGCTGCATGATCTGTTTATATATATTGGAGATTAAACCTTTGTCCATTGATTCGTTTGCAACTATTTTCGCCCCTTCTGAGGGTTGCCTTTTTCCATTCCCGTGTTTTTAACCAAAAAAGAAAGAAAGAAAAAGAAGCAGAACATTAATGTGCATAAAATATGCCTTTTGAAACGGTCGTTTTGAAATATGGACTTCCTTTAAATTTTTTGTTCGATATGTGACCCCAGGATTTGTTTTCAGGGCAGGTGTCATTTACAGGCCTGCAATGATTTTGAATATCAACTGACCATGAGCGCTGGGATTAAAGCTGCTGTTGTGTGAAACGGCCACAAGGTGGCAGCAGTTCTCTCATTCATATCTGGTTACTAGGGCAACAGAGCCTCAATGGAAGTTGCCTTCTTGATTGGAATTTAGAACAGAATGTGACAGGAAAAAGCCCCTCAAGTTTGTCTCACTACTTCTTGTTCGTGTTTTTAATTTAATTTTTTATTTTTTATTACAGCAAGTTTGATTACAATGTTTGGCTTGTTGTAGGTATGGTAGATGTGGTTCTTTTACACATATACAGATGTCTGTTCTTCCTGGGATCCTTTTCCCATGTACGTTATGACAGAATGTTGTTTACTCCTCTCTTTGTATTCCGTAGCTCTTTGGTTATTATATATATCACCTGTGTTTGTATGTCTGTTAACCCCAATATCATAATGAAACGAATCCTCACACCTTTCCATCGGTGAACCATAAGTTTGTTTAATGAATATGTGATTGCCCTACTCCGTGGAAATATCTGCCCTGGTATCTATTTTTAGGTAACACCTATACGTGATATGATACGATATGTGCCTTTCACTTTCTGACTTACTACATGTCACATGATTACCTCTAGACTCATCTACGGTGCTGCAAATTGCATTGTGTCCTTATTTTCCTTGGCTTCTATTCTGCCTTAGCGAGGTCCATTTTCAACAATGTGATTCCCTGAGGGTTGTGGATTAGCTGAACTGGGCAGCCTTACCGTGCTGGCCGGCCCTCCCCAGTTGTGCCTGGTTGAGGTCAATATAAACAGCGCTCCAGGCAGCAATAGCCCCTGAAGCTGTGCCTGACTCCATATTCTCTGCCCCGTCAGCAGTCTCGGGGCTCTGCTGGTGGGAGCGTGTGAGGGGCCACGGCTTTGTGGGTGGCCCGGTGTGTGTGGGGTTCTGCTGGACTTTGTGCAGGAGTTGCCAGGCTGCCACCTGTAAAGAAGAGGATGTGTCACCCATAAGTTCCACTGGAATTTCTCTCCGGGCTGAGGTAAGGAAGGAAAAAAAGGGCTGGGGTCCGGGACAGGAGGGGTATCTCAGGCAGGGAAATGGAAAGCTTCCAGAAGAGCGCCCGTGGTCAGGACCATCCTGCCTCGCCTGCAGGCACCAAGTTGGCCTGTGTGCTGTCGCTGGTGTGGCTCCACGGCCCTTCCTCTAGGATTTCATGCCCTTGTACATATTCATGTGTTTTACCTGGGAAGGGTGGGAACAGTTCAGCTGCAGCTGGCCTGGGGCTCAGCTCACCTTTATTCAGAGATGCCTCGGCACGGTCCCCCAGCTTTGAAATGAGGACGCTCCTTGCATGCGGGGTGGGTTGCTGGCTGCATGGGAGATGATTCCACACCTATGACCAATTTCAGAATTGTTTACCACTGGAGCAAGTTCCCTGATAGGGCTTTCCTCTGTATAACTGATGGGTTCAGGTTTTTTTTCGTTTATGGTTCAAGTTAGATTTTATACCTCTTTTCTGTATTTATAGATATAAGCATGGAAATAATACATTCCTATAAATACATCTGTGTGAAGGGAAGAACTTTTTTCTCTTTTATTTTTAAATTTTATTTTTTAAAATTTTGCAATTTAGTTTTATTTTTTTATACAGCAGTTTATTATTAGTTATGTATTTTATGCATATGCATGTATGCAGGCCAATCCCAATCTCCCAACTCATCCCACCTCTACCACCCCATGGCTTCCCACACTTTGTGTCCATAAGTTTGTTCTCTACCTGTGTCTCTATTTCTTCCCTGTAAACCAGTTCATCTGTACCACTTTTTAGGTTCCACATATATGCATTAATATACAATATTTGTTTTCCTCTTTCTGACTTACTTCATTCTGTATGACAGTCTCTAGATCCATCGATGTCTCTACAAATGACCCAGATTCATTCCTTTTTATGGCCGAGTAATATTCCATTTTATATATGTACCACATCTTTACCCATTCATCTGTTTGTGGGTATTTAGTTTGCTCCCTTACCTGGCTATTGTAAATAGTGCTGCAATGAACATTGTGGTGAATGTGCCTTTTTGATTTATGGTTTTCTCTGGGTATATGCCCAGAAGTGCGATTGCTGGATCAGATGGTAATTCTATTTCTAGTTTTTTTAAGGAAACTCCACACTGTTCTCCATAGTGACTGTATCAATTTACATTCCCACCAATAGTGGAAGAGGGCTCCTTTTGTCCACACCCTCCCCAGAATTTGTTGTTTGTAGGTTTTCTGATGATGCCGATTCTAACATGTGTGAGGTGATACCTCATTGTAGTTTTTTTTGTTTTGTTTTGTTTTTATTTATTTATTTATTTATTTTTTTGTACGCGGGCCTCTCACTGTTGTGGCCTGTCCCGTTGCGGAGCACAGGCTCCGGACGCGCAGGCTCAGTGGCCATGGCTCACGGGCCCAGCTGCTCCGTGACATGTGGGATCTTCCCGGACCGGGGCACGAACCCGTGTCCCCTGCATCGGCAGGCGGACTCTCAACCACTGCGCCACCAGGGAAGCCCCCTCATTGTAGTTTTGATTTGCATTTCTCTAATAATTAGTGATGTTGAGCAGCTTTTCATCTGCGTCTTGGCTATGTCTGTGTCTTCTTTGAAGGATCGTCTCATGAGATCTTCTGACCATTTCTGTATTGGGAGGGTGGTTGGAGGGTAAGGCTATGTGCTCACGCACGTGTCAGTGCCAGCGTAAGGGCCAGGAGTAGGGTACTGCGTAGGGTAAGGTGTAGGTCTGGTGGTGGTTTCCGTTCCGGTCTAGGTTTAGGGTTTGGGAACGGCAAGGCTTAGGGCCCAGGTGAGGGTACGTAAACGTGGGATGGTCAGGCTACGTTCTTACGCATGGGTCAGTGCCAATGTACGGGCCAGGAATAGGCTACGGCGTAGGCTAATGCGTAGGGCTGGTGGTGGGTTTCCGTTCCGTGCTAGGGTTAGGGTTAGGGAATGACAAGGCTTAGGGCACAGGTGAGGGTACGGAAACGTGGGAGGGTCCGGCTATGTGCTGACGCACGGGTCAGTGCCAGCGTACGGGCCAGGAATAGGGAACGGCGTAGGGTAAGGAGTAGGGCTGGTTGTGAGATACCGTTCCGGGCTAGGGTTAGGGTTAGGGAATGGCAAGGCTTAGGGCACAGGTGAACGTAAGGAAACGTGGGAGGGTCAGGCTACGTGCTGACGCACGGGTCAGTGCCAGCGTACGGGCCAGGAGTAGGGTATGGCGTAGGGTAAGGTTTAGGGCTGGTGGTGGGTTTCCGTTCCAGGCTAGGGTTAGGGTGAGGGAACAGCAAGGCTTAGGGCACAAGTGAACGTACGGAAACGTGGGAGTGCCAGGCTACGTGTTGACGCACGGGTCTGTGCCAGCGTACGGGCCAGGATTAGGGTACGTCGTAGCGTAAGGTTTAGGGCTGGTGGTGGGTTTCCGTTCCAGGCTAGGGTTAGGGTTAGGGAACGGCAAGGCTTAGGACACAGGTGAGGGTATGGAAACGTGGGAGAGGCAGGCTACGTGCTGACGCACAGGTCAGTGCCAGCGTAGGGGCCAGGAGTAGGGTACAGCGTAGGGTAAGGTTTAGGGCTGGTGGTGGGTTTATGTTCCGGGTTAGGGTTAGGGAACGGCAAGGCTTAGGGCACAGGTGAGGGTACGGAAACGTAGGAGTGGCAGGCTACGTGCTGACGCACGGGTCAGTGCCAGCGTACGGGGCAGGATTAGGGTACGGCGTAGGGTAAGGTTTAGGGCTGGTGGTGGGTTTCCGTTCCAGGCTAGGTTTAGGGTTAGGGAATGGCAAAGCTTAGGGCACAGAAGATGGTACGGAAAAGTGGGAGGGTCAGGCTACGTGCTGACGCACGGGTCAGTGCCAGCGTATGGGCCAAGTGTAGGGTATGGCGTAGGGTTAGGTGTAGGGTTAGGGTTAGGGAACTGCAAGGCTTGGGGCACAGGTGAGGGTACGGAAACGTGGGAGGGTCAGGCTACGTGATGACGCACGGGTCTTTGCCAGCGTACGCGCCAGGATTCGCGTACGGCATTGGGTAAGGTGTAGGGCTGGTTGTGGGTTTCCGTTCCAGGTTAGAGTTAGGGCACGGCAAGGCTTAGTGCACAGGTGAGGGTATGGAAACGTGGCAGAGTCAGGCTATGTGCTGACGCAAGGGTCACTGCCAGCGTACGGGTCAGGAGTAGTCTACGGCGTACGTTAAGGTTTAGGTTTTGTGGTGGGTTTCCGTTCCGGGCTAGGGTTAGGGATAGGGAAAGGCAAGGCTTAGGGCACAGGTGAGGGTACGGAAACGTGGGAGGGTTAGGCTACATGCTGAAGCACGGTTCAATGCCAGGGTATGGACCAGGAGTAGGGTACGGCGTAGGATAAAGTGTAAGGCTGGTGGTGGGTGTCCATTCCGGGCTAGTGTTAGGGTTAGGGAGCGGCAAGGCTTAGGGCACAGGTGAGGGTACGGAAACGTGGGAGGGTCAGGCTACATGCTGAAGAACGGGTCAGTGCCAGGGTGTGGACCAGGAGTAGGGTACGGCGTTGGGTATGGTGTAAGGGCGGTGGTGGGTTTCCATTCCGGTCTAGGGTTAGGGTTAGGGAACGTTAAGGCTTAGGACACAGGTGAGGGTACGGAAACGTGGGAGGGTCAGGATACGTGCTGAAGAATGGGTCAGTGCCAGCGTACGGGCCAGGAGTAGGGTACGGCATAGCGTAATGTGTAGGGCTGGTGGTGGTTTCCGTTCAGGGCTAGGGTTAGAGGTAGGGAACTGCAAGGCTTAGGGCACAGGTGAGGGTACGGAAACGTGGGAGAGGCAGGCTACGGGCTGACACATGGGAGAGTGCCAGCTTACGGGCCAGCAGTAGGCTACGACGTAGGGTAGGGTGTAGGGCTGGTGGTGGGTTTCCGTTCCGGGCTAGGGTTAGAGTTAGGGATCGGCAAGGCTTAGGGAACAGGTGAGGGTAAGGAAAAGTGGGAGGGTTAGGCTACATGCTGACGCACGGATCAGTGCCAGCGTACGGGCCAGGTGTAGGGTACGGCGTAGGGTAAGGTTTAGGGCTGGTGGTGGGTTTCCGTTTGGGGTTATGATTAGGGTTATGGAACGGCAAGGCTTAGGACACAGGTGAGGGTACGGGAACGTGGGATGGTCAGGCTACGTGCTGACGCACGGATCAGTGCCAGCGTACGGGCCAGGATTAGGCTACGGCGTAGGGTAAGCTGTAGGGCTGGTGGTGGGTTTCTGTTCTGGGCTAGGGTTAGGGTTAGGGAAGGACAAGACTTAGGGCACAATTGAGGGTACGGAAATGGTGGAGGGTCAGGCTATGTGCTGACGCACGGGTCAGTGCCAGCGTACCGTCCAGGAGTAGGCAACAATGTAGGGTAAGGTGTAGGGCTGGTGGTTGGTTTCCTTTCCGGGCTAAGGTTAGGGTTAGGGAATGTCAAGGCTTAGGGAACAGGTGAGGGTATGGAAACGTGGGAGGGTCATGCTACGTGCTGACACATGTGTCAGTGCCAGCGTATGGGCCAGTCGTAGGCTACGGCGTAGGGAAAGGTGTAGGGCTGGTGGTGGGCTTCCTTTCCGGGCTAGGGTTAGGGTTAGGGAACGGCAAGTCTTAGGGCACAGGTGCGGGTACGGAAACGTGGGAGAGTCAGGCTATGTGCTGACGGACGGGTCAGTGCCAGCGTACGGGCCAGGAGTAGTGTACGTCGTAGGGTAAGGTGTAGGTCTGGTGGTGGGTTTCCGTTCTGGGCTAGGGTTAGGGTTAGGGAACGGCAAGGTTTAGGGCACACGTGAGGGTATCGAAACGTGTTAGGCTCAGGGTACGTGTTGACACACGTGTTAGTGTGAACGTACAGATGAGGATTATGGTGCGGCATAGGGTAAAGTGTATGGTTGGTGGTAGGTTTCCGTTTCAGGCTAGGGTTAGTGTTAGGGAACGGCAAGGTTTTGGGCACAGATGAGGGTATGGAAACGTGTTAGTGTCAGGGTACGTGTTGACACATTGATTAGCATTAGGGTACGGCTTAGGGTAAGGTGTAGGATTGGTGGTAGGTTTCCATTGTGGTCTAGGGTTAGGGTTAGGGAATGGCAAGGTTTAGGTCACAGGTGAAGGTACGGAAACGTGTTAGGGTCAGGGTAAGTGTTGACGCATGTGTTAGTGTCAGCGTACGGAGTAGGTTTATGGTCCTTCGTAGGTTAAGGTCTAGGGTTGGTGGTAGGTTTCCGTTCCAGGCTAGGGTTAGTGTTATGGAACGGCAAGGTTTAGGGCATAGGTGAGGGTACGGAAATGTGTTAGGGTCAGGGTACGTGTTGACGCTCGGATTATGATTAGGGTATGGCGTAGAGTAACGTGTAGGGTTGGTGGTAGGTTTCCGTTTTGGGCTAGGGTTAGGGTTAGGCAACGGCACGGTTTAGGGCACAGGTGAGGGAACGGAAAAGTGTTAGGGTCAGTGTACGTGTTGACGCACGGGTTAGTGTCAGTGTACGGATTAGGATTAGGGTACCGTGTAGGGTATGCTGTACGGTTTGTGGTAGTTTTCCATTCTGGGCTAGGGTTAGTGTTAGGGTACGGCAAGGTTTAGGGTACAGGTGACGGTACAGAAACGTGTTAGGGTCATGATACATGTTGATACATGGAATAGTGTCATCATACGTATTAGGATTAGGGTACGGCGTAGGGTAAGGTGTACGGAGGGCGGTAGGTTTCCATTCCGTTGTAGGGTTAGGGTTAGCGAATTGCAAGGTTTTGGGCACAGGTGATGGTACATAAATGTGTTAGGTTCAGGGTACGTGTTGACTCACGGGTTAGTGTCAGCATACGCATGAGGATTAGGGTACCGCATAGACTAAGGTGTAGGGCTGGTGGTACATTTCCGTTCCAGTCTAGGGTTATGTTTAGGGACCGGCAAAGTTTAGGGCACAGGTGAGGGTACGAAACGTGTTAGGGTCAGGGTATGTGTTGATGCACAGGTTAGTGTCAGCATACGAATTAGGATTAGGGTACGGCGTAAGGTAAGGTGTAGGGTTGGTGGTAGGTTTCCGTTCCGGGCTAGGGTTAGGTTTAGGGAACGGCAAGGTTTATGGCAGAGGTGAGGGTACGGAAACGTGTTAGGGTCAGGGTACGTGTTGATGTATGAATTAAGATTAGGGTACAGCTTAGGGTAAGGTGTAGGGCTGATGGTAGGTTTCCGTTCCGGGCTAAGGTTAAGGATAGGCAACGACAAGTTTTAGGGCAAGCTGAGGGTATGGAAACGTGTTAGGGTCAGGGTACGTGTTGACTCACTGGTTAGTGCCAGCGTACGGATTAGGATTAGTGTACGGCATAGATAAGGTGTAGGGTTGGTGGTAGGATTCCGTTCTGGGCTATGGTTAGGGTTAGGGAAAGTCAAGGTTTCTATTTCTAGTTCTTTTAAGGAAACTCCATACTGTTCTCCATAGTGACTGTATCAATTTATATTCCCACCATAGTGGAAGAGGGCTCCTTTTGTCCACACCCTCCCCAGAATTTGTTTGTAGATTTTCTGATGATGCCGATTCTAACATGTGTGAGGTGATACCTCATTGTAGTTTTTTTTTGTTTTGTTTTGTTTTTATTTATTTATTTATTTATTTTTTTGTACGCGGGCCTCTCACTGTTGTGGCCTGTCCCGTTGCGGAGCACAGGCTCCGGACGCGCAGGCTCAGTGGCCATGGCTCACGGGCCCAGCTGCTCCGCGACATGTGGGATCTTCCCGGACCGGGGCACGAACCCGTGTCCCCTGCATCGGCAGGCGGACTCTCAACCACTGCACCACCAGGGAAGCCCCCTCATTGTAGTTTTGATTTGCATTTCTCTAATAATTAGTGATGTTGAGCAGCTTCTCATCTGCGTCTTGGCTATGTCTGTGTCTTCTTTGAAGGATCGTCTCATGAGATCTTCTGACCATTTCTGTATTGGGAGGGTGGTTGGAGGGTAAGGCTATGTGCTCACGCACGTGTCAGTGCCAGCGTAAGGGCCAGGAGTAGGGTACTGCGTAGGGTAAGGTGTAGGTCTGGTGGTGGTTTCCGTTCCGGTCTAGGTTTAGGGTTTGGGAACGGCAAGGCTTAGGGCCCAGGTGAGGGTACGTAAACGTGGGATGGTCAGGCTACGTTCTTACGCATGGGTCAGTGCCAATGTACGGGCCAGGAATAGGCTACGGCGTAGGCTAATGTGTAGGGCTGGTGCTGGGTTTCCGTTCCGTGCTAGGGTTAGGGTTAGGGAATGACAAGGCTTAGGGCACAGGTGAGGGTACGGAAACGTGGGAGGGTCCGGCTATGTGCTGACGCACGGGTCAGTGCCAGCGTACGGGCCAGGAGTAGGGTATGGCGTAGGGTAAGGTTTAGGGCTGGTGGTGGGTTTCCGTTCCAGGCTAGGGTTAGGGTGAGGGAACAGCAAGGCTTAGGGCACAGGTGAATGTACGGAAACGTGGGAGTGCCAGGCTACGTGTTGACGCACGGGTCTGTGCCAGCGTACGGGCCAGGATTAGGGTACGTCGTAGCGTAAGGTTTAGGGCTGGTGGTGGGTTTCCGTTCCAGGCTAGGGTTAGGGTTAGGGAGCGGCAAGGCTTAGGGCACAGGTGAGGGTACGGAAACGTGGGAGAGGCAGGCTACGGGCTGACACATGGGAGAGTGTCAGCTTACGGGCCAGCAGTAGGCTACGACGTAGGGTAGGGTGTAGGGCTGGTGGTGGGTTTCCGTTCCGGGCTAGGGTTAGAGTTAGGGATCGGTAAGGCTTAGGGAACAGGTGAGGGTAAGGAAAAGTGGGAGGGTCAGGCTACATGCTGACGCACGGGTCAGTGCCAGCATACGGGCCAGGAGTATGGTACGGCGTAGGGTAAGGTTTAGGGCTGGTGGTGGGTTTCCGTTCCGGGCTAGGGTTAGGGTTACGGAACAGCAAGGCTTAGGGCACAGGTGAGGGTTCGGAAAAGTGGGAGGGTCAGGCTACGTGCTGACGCACGGGTCAGTGCCAGCATACGGGCCAGGAGTCGTTTAAAGCATAGGGTAAGGTGTCGGGC
Organism: Mesoplodon bidens; assembly: GCF_964165515.1. NCBI lineage: Eukaryota > Metazoa > Chordata > Mammalia > Artiodactyla > Ziphiidae > Mesoplodon > Mesoplodon bidens. The sequence goes on from NW_027671393.1 coordinate 48,752, forward strand.
TGGCTGTGGTTTCCCTTTCCGGGCTAGGGTTAGTGTTACCGAACGGCAAGGCTTAGGGCACAGGTGAGGGTACGGAAAAGTGGGAGGGTCAGGGTACGTGCTCACGCACGTGTCAGTGTCAGCTTCCGGGCTGGTGTAGGCTTCGACAAGGGTAAGGGGTAGGGCTGATGGTGAGTCTCCGTTCCGGGCTAGGGTTAGGGTTAGGGAACGGCGAGGCTTAGGGCACAGATGAGGGTACGGAAACGTGGGAGTGTCAGGCTCCATGCTGACGCACGGGTCAGTGCTAGCGTACGGGGCAGGATTAGGGAACGGCGTAGGGTAAGGTGTAGGGCTGGTGGTGGGTTTCCATTCGGTGCTAGGGTTAGGGTTAGGGAATGGCAAAGCCTAGGGCACAGAAGATGGTACGGAAACGTGGGAGGGTCATGCTACGTGTTGACGCACGGGTCAGTGCCAGCGTACGGGCCAAGAGTAGGGTACGGCGTAGGGTAAGGTGTAGGGTTAGGGTTACGGAACGGCAAGGCTTAGGGCAAGGGTGAGGGTACGGAAACGTGGGAGGGTCAGGCTACATGCTGACGCACGGGTCAGTGCCAGTGTACTGGCCAGAAGTAGGGTACAGTGTAGGGTAAGGTTTAGGGCAGCGGGTGGTTTTCCGTTCCGGTGTAGGGTTAGGGCTAGAGAACGACAAGCCTTAGGGCACAGGTGCGGGTACGGAAACGTGGGAGGTTCAGGCTATGTTCTGACGCACGGGTCAGTGCCAGCGTACGGGCCAGGAGTAAGGTACGGCGTAGGGTAAGGTGTAGGGCTGGTGGTGGGTTTCCTTTCCGGGCTAAGGTTAGGTTTAGGGAATGACAAGGCTTCGGGTTCAGGTGAGGATACGGAAACGTGGGAGGGGAAGGCTACGTGCTGACGCACAAGTCAGTGCCAGCGTATGGGCCAGGAGTGGGCTATGGCGTAGAGTAAGGTGTAGGGCTGGTGGTAGGTTTCCGTTCGTGGTTATGGTTAGGGTTATGGAACGGCAAGGCTTAGGACAGAGGTGAGGGTACGGGAACGTGGGAGGGTCAGGCTACGTGCTGACGCACGGATCAGTGCCAACGTACGGGCCAGGAATAGGCTACGGCGTAGGGTAAGATTTAGGGCTGGTGGTGGGTTTCTGCTCTGGGCTAGGGTTAGGGTTAGGGCACGACAAGCCTTAGGGCACAGGTGAGGGTACGGAAATGGGGGAGGGTCAGGCTATGTGCTGACGCACGTGTCAGTGCCAGCGTACAGGCCAGGAGTAGGCAACAGCGTAGGGTAAGGTGTAGGGCTGGTGGTTGGTTTCCTTTCCGGGCTAGGGTTAGGGTTACGGAATGGCAAGGCATAGGGCACAGGTGAGGGTATGGAAACGTGGGAGGGTCATGCTACGTGCTGACACACGGGTCAGTGCCAGCATATGGGCCCGGCGTAGGCTACGGCGTACGGTAAGGTGTAGGGCTGGTTGTGAGTTTCCTTTCCGGGCTAGGGTTAGGGTTAGGGAACGGTAAGGCTTAGGGCACAGGTGAGGGTACGGAAACGTGTGAGAGGCAGGCTACGTGCTGACACACAGGTCAGTGCCACCGTACGGGCAAGGAGTTGGGTACGGCGTAGGGTATGCTGTAGTGGTGGTCGTGGGATTACGTTCCGGGCTAGGGTTAGGGGTAGGGAATTGCAAGGCTTAGGGCACAGGTGAGGTTACGGAAACGTGGGAGTGTCAGACTACGTGCTGACACACGGGTCAATGACAGCGTACGCCCAGGTGTAGGCTTCGGCGTAGGGTAAGGTGTAGGCCCGGTGGTGGGTTTCCGTTCTGGGCTAGGGTTAGGGTTAGCGAACGGCAAGGCTTAGGGCACAGGTGAGGGTACGGAAAAGTGGGAGGGTCAGGCTACGTGCTCACGCACGTGTCAGTGTCAGCTTCTGGGCAGGAGTAGGCTTCGACGTAGGGTAAGGTGTAGGGCTGGTGGTGGGTCTCTGTTCCGTGCTAGGGTTAGGGTTAGGGAACGGGAAGGCTTAGGGCACAGGTGAGGGTACGGAAACGTGGGAGGGTCAGGCTGCCTCTGACGCAGGGTTCAGTTCCAGCGTACGCTCCAGGAGTATGGTACGGCGTAGTGTAAGGTGTAGGGCTGGTGGTTGGTTTCCTTTCCAGGCTAGGGTTAGGGTTAGGGAATGGCAAGGTTTAGGGCAAAGGTGAGGGTACGGAAACGTGGGAGGGTCAGGCTCCGTGCTGACGCACGTGTCAGTGCCAGCGTATGGGCCAAGAGTAGGGTACGGCATAGGGTAACGTGTAGGGCTGGTGGTGGGTTTCCGTTCTGGGCTAGGGTTAGGGTTAGGGAACGGCAAGGCTTAGGGCACAGGTGAGGGTATGGAAACGTCGGAGGGTCAGGCTACGTGCTGACACAAGGGTCAGTGCCAGCGTACGGGCCAGGAGTTGGCTTCGGTGTAGGGTAATGTGTTGGGCTGGTGGTGGGTTTCCTTTCCGGGCTACGGTTAGGGTTAGGGATTGGCAAAGTTTGGGCACAGGTGAGCTTACAGAAACTTGTTACAGTCAAGGTACGTGTTGAAACACGGGTTAGTGTCAGCGTATGGATTAGGATTAGGGTACGGCGTAGGGTAATGTGTAGGGTTGGTGGTAGGTTTCCGTTCCGTGCTAGGGTTAGGGTTAGGGAATGGCAAAGTTTAGGGCACAGGTGAGGGTACGGAAACGTGTTAGGGTCAGGGTACATGTTGACGTACAGATTAGGATTACGGTATGGCTTAGGGTAAGGTGTTGTGATGGTGGTAGGTTTCCGTTCCGGGCTTGGGTTAGGGTTAGGGAATGACAAGGTTTAGGGCACACGTGAGGGTATTGAAACGTGTTAGGCTCAGGGTACGTGTTGACGCACGGGTTAGTGTGAACGTACAGATGAGGATTATGGTGCGGCATAGGGTAAGGTGTATGGTTGGTGGTAGGTTTCCGTTCCAGGCTAGGGTTAGTGTTAGGGAACGGCAAGGTTTTGGGCCCAGATGAGGGTATGGAAACGTGTTAGTGTCAGGGTACGTGTTGACATATGGATTAGCATTAGGGTACGGCTTAGGGTAAGGTGTAGGTTTGGTGGTAGGTTTCCGTTGTGGGCTAGGGTTAGGGTTAGGGAATGGCAAGGTTTAGGTCACAGGTGAAGGTACGGAAACGTGTTAGGGTCAGGGTAAGTGTTGACGCATGTGTTAGTGTCGTCGTACAGAGTAGGCTTATGGTCCTTCGTAGGTTAAAGTCTAGATTTGGTGGTAGGTTTCCGTTCCAGGCTAGGGTTAGTGTTATGGAACGGCAAGGTTTAGGGCATAGGTGAGGGTACGGAAATGTGTTAGGGTCATGGTACGTGTTGACGCTCGGATTATGATTAGGGTATGGCGTAGGGTAACGTGTAGGGTTGGTGGTAGGTTTCCGTTTTGGGCTAGGGTTAGGGTTAGGCAACGGCATGGTTTAGGGCACATGTGAGGGTACGGAAAAGTATTAGGGTCAGTGTACGTGTTGACGCACGGGTTAGTGTCAGTGTACGGATTAGGATTAGGGTACCGTGTAGGGTATGCTGTACGGTTTGTGGTAGTTTTCCATTCTGGGCTAGGGTTAGTGTTAGGGTACGGCAAGGTTTAGGGCACAGGTGAGGGTACAGAAACGTGTTAGGGTCATGGTACATGTTGATGCATGGAATAGTGTCATCGTACGCATTAGGATTAGGGTACAGCGTAGGGTAAGGTGTACGGATGGCGGTAGGTTTCCATTCCTTTGTAGGGTTAGGGTTAGCGAATTGCAAGGTTTTGGGCACAGGTGATGGTACGGAAATGTGTTAGGTTCAGGGTACGTGTTGACTCACGGGTTAGTGTCAGCGTACGTAGGAGGATTAGGGTACCGCATAGAGTAAGGTGTAGGGTTGGTGGTACGTTTCCGTTCCAGTCTAGGGTTATGTTTAGGGACCAGCAAAGTTTAGGGCACAGGTGAGGGTACGAAACGTGTTAGGGTCAGGGTACGTGTTGATGCACAAGTTAGTGTCAGCATACGAATTAGCATTAGGGTACGGCGTAAGGTAAGGTGTAGGGTTGGTGGTAGTTTTCCGTTCTGGGCTAGGGTTAGGGTTAGGGAACGGCAAGGTTTATGGCAGAGGTGAGGGTACGGAAACGTGTTAGGGTAAGGGTACGTGTTGACGTATGGTTTAGGATTAGGGTACGGCTTAGGGTAAGGTGTAGGGCTGATGGTAGGTTTCTATTCCGGGCTAAGGTTAAGGATAGGCAACGGCAAGGTTTAGGGCACAGCTGAGGGTACGGACACGTGTTAGGGTCACGGTACGTGTTGACTGACCGGTTAGTGCCAGCGTACGGATTAAGATTAGTGTACGGCATAGATAAGGTGTAGGGTTGGTGGTAGGTTTCCGTTCCGGGCTAGGGTTAAGGTAAGGGAACGGCAAGGTTTATGGCAGAGGTGAGGGTACAGAAACGTGTTAGGGTCAGGGTACGTGTTGACGTATGGATTAGGATTAGGGTACGGCTTAGGGTAAGGTGTAGGGCTGATGGTAGGTTTCTGTTCCGGGCTAAGGTTAAGGATAGGCAACGGCAAGGTTTGGGGCACAGCTGAGGGTACGGAAACGTGTTAGTGTCAGGGTACATGTTGACTCACCGGTTAGTGCCAGCGTACGGATTAGGATTAGTGTACCGCGTAGATAAGGTGCACGGTTGGTGGTAGGTTTCCGTTCCAGGCTATGGTTATTGTTAGGGAAAGTCAAGGTTTCTATTTGTAGGTTTTTTAAGGAAACTCCATACTGTTCTCCATAGTGACTGTATCAATTTACATTCCCAACAATAGTGGAAGAGGGCTCCTTTTGTCCACACCTTCCACAGAATTTGTTGTCTGTAGATTTTCTGATGATGCCGATTCTAACAGGTGTGAGGTGATACCTCATTGTAGTTTTGATTTGCATTTCTCTAATAATTAGTGCTCTTGGGCAGCTTTTCATGTGCGTCTTAGCCATCTCTGTGTCTTCTTTGAAGAAACGTCTCTTTAGATATTCTGCCCATGTTTGTATTGGGTTGTTTGTTTTTTAATATTAAGCTGCATGAGCTGTTTATATATATTGGAGATTAAACCTTTGTCCATTGATTCGTTTGCAACTATTTTCGCCCCTTCTGAGGGATGCCTTTTTCCATTCCCGTGTTTTTAACCAAAAAAGAAAGAAAGACAAACAAGCAGAACACTAATGTGCATAAAATATGCCTTTTGAAACGGTCGTTTTGAAATATGGACGTCCTTTAAATTTTTTGGTCGATATGTGGCCCCAGGATTTGTTTTCAGGGCAGGTGTCATTTACAGGCCTGCAATGATTTTGAATATCAACTGATCATTAGCACTGGGATTAAAGCTGCTGTTGTGTGAAACGGCCACTAGGTGGCAGCAGTTCTCCCTTAACACATCTGGTTACTAGGGCAACAGAGCCTCAATGGACGTCGTGTTCTACATTGGAATTTAGAATGGAATGTGCCAGGAGAAAGCCCCTCAAATTTGACTCCCTACTTCTTGTTCGTATTTTTAATTTAATTTTTTTTTATTATAGCAAGTTTGATTACAATGTTTGGCTTGTTGTAGGTGTGGAAGATGTGGTTCTTTTACACATATACAGATGTCTGTTCTTCCTGGGATCCTTTTCCCATGTACGTTATGACAGAATGTTGACTAGTCTTCTCTTAGTATTCCGTAGGTCTTTGGTGATTATATATGTCACCTCTGTTTGTATATGTCTGTTAACCCCGATATCGTAATGAAACCAATCCTCACACCTTTCCATTGGTGATCCATAAGTTTGTTTAATGAATCTATGATTGCACTTCTCAGTGGAAATGACTGCCCTGGTTTCTATTTTAGGTAACACCTAAAAGTGATATGAAATGATATGTGTCTTTCACTTTCTGACTTACTACAAGTCACCTGATTACCTCTAGACTCATCTACAGTGCTACAAATGGCATTGTGTCCTTATTTTCCTTGGCTTCTATTCTGCCTTAGCGAGGTCCATTTTCAACAATGTGATTCCCTGAGGGTTGTGGATTAGCTGACCTGGGCAGCCTTACCCTGCCGGCCGGCCCTCCCCAGGTCTGCCTGGTTGAGGTCAATATAAACAGCGCTCCAGGCAGCAATAACCCCTGAAGCTGTTCCTGACTCCATATTCTCTGCCCCGTCAGCAGTCTCGGGGCTGTGCTGGTGGGAGGGAGTGAGGGGCCACAGCTTTGTTGGTGGCCCTGTGTGAGTGGGGTTCTGCTGGCCTTTCTGCAGGAGTTGCCAGGCTGCCACCTGTAAAGAAGAGGATGTGTCACCCATAACTTCCGCTGGAATTTCTCTCCGGACAGAGGTGAGGAAGGAAAAAAGCAGTGGGGGCCGGGACAAATGGGGTATCTCAGTCAGGACAATGAAAAGCTTCCGGAAGAGCGCCCGGGGCCAGGATCACCCTGGCTGGGCTGCAGTCACCAAGTTGGCCTGCGTGCTGTCGCTGGTGTGGCTCCACGGCCCTTCCTCTAGGCTTTCAAGCCTTTGTACATATTCAGGTGTTTGACCTGGGAAGGGTGGGAACAGTTCAGCAGCAGCTGGCCTGGGGCTCAGCTCACCTTTATTCAGAGATGCCCCGGCATGGTCCCCCAGCTCTGCAATGAGGATGCTCCTTGCATGGGGTGTGTGTTGCTGGCTGTATGGGAGATGATTCCCCACCTCTGACCAATTTCAGAATTGTTTACCGCTGGAGCAAGAGCCCTGATAGGGTTTTCCTCTGTATAACTGGTGGGTTCAGGTTTTTTTTTCGTTTATGTTTCAAGTTAGATTTTATTCCTCTTTTATGTATTTATAGATATAAGCATGGAAATAATTCATTCCTATAAATATATCTGTGTGAAGGGAAGAACTTTTTTCTGTTTTATTTTTAAATTTTATATTTTAAAATTTTGAAATTTAATTTTATTTACTTTTTTATACAGCGGGTTATTATTAGTTATGTATTTTATGCATATACATGTATACAGGTCAATCTCAAACTCCCAACTCATCCCAACACCACCACCCCATGGCTTCCAACACTTGGTGTCCATACGTTTGTTCTCTACCTCTGTGTCTCTATTTCTTCCCTGCAAACCAGTTCATCTGTACCATTTTTTAGGTTCCACATATATGCATTAATATACAATATTTGTTTTCCTTTTTCTGACTTACTTCATTCTGTATGACAGTCTCTAGATCCATCGATGTCTCTACAAATGACCCAGTTTCATTCCTTTTTATGGCCGAGTAATATTCCATTTTATATATGTACCCCATCTTTATCCATTCATCTGTCTGTGGGCATTTAGGTTGCTTCCATTACCTGGCTATTGTAAATAGTGCTGCAATGAACCTTGTGGTGAATGTGCCTTTTTGATTTATGGTTGTCTCTGAGTATATGCCCAACAGTGGGATTGCTGTGTCAGATGGTAATTCTATTTCTAGTTTTTTAAAGGAAACTCCATACTGTTCTCCATAGTGACTGTATCAAATTACATTCCCACCAATAGTGGAAGAGGGCTCCTTTTGTCCACACCCTCCCCAGAATTTGTTGTTTGTAGATTTTCTGATGATGCCGATTCTAACAGGTGTGAGGTGATACCTCATTGTAGTTTTGATTTGCATTTCTCTAATAATTAGTGCTCTTGAGCAGCTTTTCATGTGCGTCTTGGCCATCTCTGTGTCTTCTTTGAAGAAACGTCTCTTTAGATCTTCTGCCCATTTTGTATTGGGTTGTTTGTTTTTTTAATAAGCTGCATGATCTGTTTATATATATTGGAGATTAAACCTTTGTCCATTGATTCGTTTGCAACTATTTTCGCCCCTTCTGAGGGTTGCCTTTTTCCATTCCCGTGTTTTTAACCAAAAAAGAAAGAAAGAAAAAGAAGCAGAACATTAATGTGCATAAAATATGCCTTTTGAAACGGTCGTTTTGAAATATGGACTTCCTTTAAATTTTTTGTTCGATATGTGACCCCAGGATTTGTTTTCAGGGCAGGTGTCATTTACAGGCCTGCAATGATTTTGAATATCAACTGACCATGAGCGCTGGGATTAAAGCTGCTGTTGTGTGAAACGGCCACAAGGTGGCAGCAGTTCTCTCATTCATATCTGGTTACTAGGACAACAGAGCCTCAATGGAAGTTGCCTTCTTGATTGGAATTTAGAACAGAATGTGACAGGAAAAAGCCCCTCAAGTTTGTCTCACTACTTCTTGTTCGTGTTTTTAATTTAATTTTTTATTTTTTATTACAGCAAGTTTGATTACAATGTTTGGCTTGTTGTAGGTATGGTAGATGTGGTTCTTTTACACATATACAGATGTCTGTTCTTCCTGGGATCCTTTTCCCATGTACGTTATGACAGAATGTTGTTTACTCCTCTCTTTGTATTCCGTAGCTCTTTGGTTATTATATATATCACCTGTGTTTGTATGTCTGTTAACCCCAATATCATAATGAAACGAATCCTCACACCTTTCCATCGGTGAACCATAAGTTTGTTTAATGAATATGTGATTGCCCTACTCCGTGGAAATATCTGCCCTGGTATCTATTTTTAGGTAACACCTATACGTGATATGATACGATATGTGCCTTTCACTTTCTGACTTACTACATGTCACATGATTACCTCTAGACTCATCTACGGTGCTGCAAATTGCATTGTGTCCTTATTTTCCTTGGCTTCTATTCTGCCTTAGCGAGGTCCATTTTCAACAATGTGATTCCCTGAGGGTTGTGGATTAGCTGAACTGGGCAGCCTTACCGTGCTGGCCGGCCCTCCCCAGTTGTGCCTGGTTGAGGTCAATATAAACAGCGCTCCAGGCAGCAATAGCCCCTGAAGCTGTGCCTGACTCCATATTCTCTGCCCCGTCAGCAGTCTCGGGGCTCTGCTGGTGGGAGCGTGTGAGGGGCCACGGCTTTGTGGGTGGCCCGGTGTGTGTGGGGTTCTGCTGGACTTTGTGCAGGAGTTGCCAGGCTGCCACCTGTAAAGAAGAGGATGTGTCACCCATAAGTTCCACTGGAATTTCTCTCCGGGCTGAGGTAAGGAAGGAAAAAAAGGGCTGGGGTCCGGGACAGGAGGGGTATCTCAGGCAGGGAAATGGAAAGCTTCCAGAAGAGCGCCCGTGGTCAGGACCATCCTGCCTCGCCTGCAGGCACCAAGTTGGCCTGTGTGCTGTCGCTGGTGTGGCTCCACGGCCCTTCCTCTAGGATTTCATGCCCTTGTACATATTCATGTGTTTTACCTGGGAAGGGTGGGAACAGTTCAGCTGCAGCTGGCCTGGGGCTCAGCTCACCTTTATTCAGAGATGCCTCGGCACGGTCCCCCAGCTTTGAAATGAGGACGCTCCTTGCATGCGGGGTGGGTTGCTGGCTGCATGGGAGATGATTCCACACCTATGACCAATTTCAGAATTGTTTACCACTGGAGCAAGTTCCCTGATAGGGCTTTCCTCTGTATAACTGATGGGTTCAGGTTTTTTTTCGTTTATGGTTCAAGTTAGATTTTATACCTCTTTTCTGTATTTATAGATATAAGCATGGAAATAATACATTCCTATAAATACATCTGTGTGAAGGGAAGAACTTTTTTCTCTTTTATTTTTAAATTTTATTTTTTAAAATTTTGCAATTTAGTTTTATTTTTTTATACAGCAGTTTATTATTAGTTATGTATTTTATGCATATGCATGTATGCAGGCCAATCCCAATCTCCCAACTCATCCCACCTCTACCACCCCATGGCTTCCCACACTTTGTGTCCATAAGTTTGTTCTCTACCTGTGTCTCTATTTCTTCCCTGTAAACCAGTTCATCTGTACCACTTTTTAGGTTCCACATATATGCATTAATATACAATATTTGTTTTCCTCTTTCTGACTTACTTCATTCTGTATGACAGTCTCTAGATCCATCGATGTCTCTACAAATGACCCAGATTCATTCCTTTTTATAGCCGAGTAATATTCCATTTTATATATGTACCACATCTTTACCCATTCATCTGTTTGTGGGTATTTAGTTTGCTCCCTTACCTGGCTATTGTAAATAGTGCTGCAATGAACATTGTGGTGAATGTGCCTTTTTGATTTATGGTTTTCTCTGGGTATATGCCCAGAAGTGCGATTGCTGGATCAGATGGTAATTCTATTTCTAGTTTTTTTAAGGAAACTCCACACTGTTCTCCATAGTGACTGTATCAATTTACATTCCCACCAATAGTGGAAGAGGGCTCCTTTTGTCCACACCCTCCCCAGAATTTGTTGTTTGTAGGTTTTCTGATGATGCCGATTCTAACATGTGTGAGGTGATACCTCATTGTAGTTTTTTTTGTTTTGTTTTGTTTTTATTTATTTATTTATTTATTTTTTTGTACGCGGGCCTCTCACTGTTGTGGCCTGTCCCGTTGCGGAGCACAGGCTCCGGACGCGCAGGCTCAGTGGCCATGGCTCACGGGCCCAGCTGCTCCGTGACATGTGGGATCTTCCCGGACCGGGGCACGAACCCGTGTCCCCTGCATCGGCAGGCGGACTCTCAACCACTGCGCCACCAGGGAAGCCCCCTCATTTTAGTTTTGATTTGCATTTCTCTAATAATTAGTGATGTTGAGCAGCTTTTCATCTGCGTCTTGGCTATGTCTGTGTCTTCTTTGAAGGATCGTCTCATGAGATCTTCTGACCATTTCTGTATTGGGAGGGTGGTTGGAGGGTAAGGCTATGTGCTCACGCACGTGTCAGTGCCAGCGTAAGGGCCAGGAGTAGGGTACTGCGTAGGGTAAGGTGTAGGTCTGGTGGTGGTTTCCGTTCCGGTCTAGGTTTAGGGTTTGGGAACGGCAAGGCTTAGGGCCCAGGTGAGGGTACGTAAACGTGGGATGGTCAGGCTACGTTCTTACGCATGGGTCAGTGCCAATGTACGGGCCAGGAATAGGCTACGGCGTAGGCTAATGCGTAGGGCTGGTGGTGGGTTTCCGTTCCGTGCTAGGGTTAGGGTTAGGGAATGACAAGGCTTAGGGCACAGGTGAGGGTACGGAAACGTGGGAGGGTCCGGCTATGTGCTGACGCACGGGTCAGTGCCAGCGTACGGGCCAGGAATAGGGAACGGCGTAGGGTAAGGAGTAGGGCTGGTTGTGAGATACCGTTCCGGGCTAGGGTTAGGGTTAGGGAATGGCAAGGCTTAGGGCACAGGTGAACGTAAGGAAACGTGGGAGGGTCAGGCTACGTGCTGACGCACGGGTCAGTGCCAGCGTACGGGCCAGGAGTAGGGTATGGCGTAGGGTAAGGTTTAGGGCTGGTGGTGGGTTTCCGTTCCAGGCTAGGGTTAGGGTGAGGGAACAGCAAGGCTTAGGGCACAGGTGAACGTACGGAAACGTTGGAGTGCCAGGCTACGTGTTGACGCACGGGTCTGTGCCAGCGTACGGGCCAGGATTAGGGTACGTCGTAGCGTAAGGTTTAGGGCTGGTGGTGGGTTTCCGTTCCAGGCTAGGGTTAGGGTTAGGGAACGGCAAGGCTTAGGACACAGGTGAGGGTATGGAAACGTGGGAGAGGCAGGCTACGTGCTGACGCACAGGTCAGTGCCAGCGTAGGGGCCAGGAGTAGGGTACAGCGTAAGGTAAGGTTTAGGGCTGGTGGTGGGTTTATGTTCCGGGTTAGGGTTAGGGAACGGCAAGGCTTAGGGCACAGGTGAGGGTACGGAAACGTAGGAGTGGCAGGCTACGTGCTGACGCACGGGTCAGTGCCAGCATACGGGGCAGGATTAGGGTACGGCGTAGGGTAAGGTTTAGGGCTGGTGGTGGGTTTCCGTTCCAGGCTAGGTTTAGGGTTAGGGAATGGCAAAGCTTAGGGCACAGAAGATGGTACGGAAAAGTGGGAGGGTCAGGCTACGTGCTGACGCACGGGTCAGTGCCAGCGTATGGGCCAAGTGTAGGGTATGGCGTAGGGTTAGGTGTAGGGTTAGGGTTAGGGAACTGCAAGGCTTGGGGCACAGGTGAGGGTACGGAAACGTGGGAGGGTCAGGCTACGTGATGACGCACGGGTCTTTGCCAGCGTACGCGCCAGGATTCGCGTACGGCATTGGGTAAGGTGTAGGGCTGGTTGTGGGTTTCCGTTCCAGGTTAGAGTTAGGGCACGGCAAGGCTTAGTGCACAGGTGAGGGTATGGAAACGTGGCAGAGTCAGGCTATGTGCTGACGCAAGGGTCACTGCCAGCGTACGGGTCAGGAGTAGTCTACGGCGTACGTTAAGGTTTAGGTTTTGTGGTGGGTTTCCGTTCCGGGCTAGGGTTAGGGATAGGGAAAGGCAAGGCTTAGGGCACAGGTGAGGGTACGGAAACGTGGGAGGGTTAGGCTACATGCTGAAGCACGGTTCAATGCCAGGGTATGGACCAGGAGTAGGGTACGGCGTAGGATAAAGTGTAAGGCTGGTGGTGGGTGTCCATTCCGGGCTAGTGTTAGGGTTAGGGAGCGGCAAGGCTTAGGGCACAGGTGAGGGTACGGAAACGTGGGAGGGTCAGGCTACATGCTGAAGAACGGGTCAGTGCCAGGGTGTGGACCAGGAGTAGGGTACGGCGTTGGGTATGGTGTAAGGGCGGTGGTGGGTTTCCATTCCGGTCTAGGGTTAGGGTTAGGGAACGTTAAGGCTTAGGACACAGGTGAGGGTACGGAAACGTGGGAGGGTCAGGATACGTGCTGAAGAATGGGTCAGTGCCAGCGTACGGGCCAGGAGTAGGGTACGGCATAGCGTAATGTGTAGGGCTGGTGGTGGTTTCCGTTCAGGGCTAGGGTTAGAGGTAGGGAACTGCAAGGCTTAGGGCACAGGTGAGGGTACGGAAACGTGGGAGAGGCAGGCTACGGGCTGACACATGGGAGAGTGCCAGCTTACGGGCCAGCAGTAGGCTACGACGTAGGGTAGGGTGTAGGGCTGGTGGTGGGTTTCCGTTCCGGGCTAGGGTTAGAGTTAGGGATCGGCAAGGCTTAGGGAACAGGTGAGGGTAAGGAAAAGTGGGAGGGTTAGGCTACATGCTGACGCACGGATCAGTGCCAGCGTACGGGCCAGGTGTAGGGTACGGCGTAGGGTAAGGTTTAGGGCTGGTGGTGGGTTTCCGTTTGGGGTTATGATTAGGGTTATGGAACGGCAAGGCTTAGGACACAGGTGAGGGTACGGGAACGTGGGATGGTCAGGCTACGTGCTGACGCACGGATCAGTGCCAGCGTACGGGCCAGGATTAGGCTACGGCGTAGGGTAAGCTGTAGGGCTGGTGGTGGGTTTCTGTTCTGGGCTAGGGTTAGGGTTAGGGAAGGACAAGACTTAGGGCACAGTTGAGGGTACGGAAATGGTGGAGGGTCAGGCTATGTGCTGACGCACGGGTCAGTGCCAGCGTACCGTCCAGGAGTAGGCAACAATGTAGGGTAAGGTGTAGGGCTGGTGGTTGGTTTCCTTTCCGGGCTAAGGTTAGGGTTAGGGAATGTCAAGGCTTAGGGAACAGGTGAGGGTATGGAAACGTGGGAGGGTCATGCTACGTGCTGACACACGTGTCAGTGCCAGCGTATGGGCCAGTCGTAGGCTACGGCGTAGGGAAAGGTGTAGGGCTGGTGGTGGGCTTCCTTTCCGGGCTAGGGTTAGGGTTAGGGAACGGCAAGTCTTAGGGCACAGGTGCGGGTACTGAAACGTGGGAGAGTCAGGCTATGTGCTGACGCACGGGTCAGTGCCAGCGTACGGGCCAGGAGTAGTGTACGTCGTAGGGTAAGGTGTAGGTCTGGTGGTGGGTTTCCGTTCTGGGCTAGGGTTAGGGTTAGGGAACGGCAAGGTTTAGGGCACACGTGAGGGTATCGAAACGTGTTAGGCTCAGGGTACGTGTTGACACACGTGTTAGTGTGAACGTACAGATGAGGATTATGGTGCGGCATAGGGTAAAGTGTATGGTTGGTGGTAGGTTTCCGTTTCAGGCTAGGGTTAGTGTTAGGGAACGGCAAGGTTTTGGGCACAGATGAGGGTATGGAAACGTGTTAGTGTCAGGGTACGTGTTGACACATTGATTAGCATTAGGGTACGGCTTAGGGTAAGGTGTAGGCTTGGTGGTAGGTTTCCATTGTGGTCTAGGGTTAGGGTTAGGGAATGGCAAGGTTTAGGTCACAGGTGAAGGTACGGAAACGTGTTAGGGTCAGGGTAAGTGTTGACGCATGTGTTAGTGTCAGCGTACGGAGTAGGTTTATGGTCCTTCGTAGGTTAAGGTCTAGGGTTGGTGGTAGGTTTCCGTTCCAGGCTAGGGTTAGTGTTATGGAACGGCAAGGTTTAGGGCATAGGTGAGGGTACGGAAATGTGTTAGGGTCAGGGTACGTGTTGACGCTCGGATTATGATTAGGGTATGGCGTAGAGTAACGTGTAGGGTTGGTGGTAGGTTTCCGTTTTGGGCTAGGGTTAGGGTTAGGCAACGGCACGGTTTAGGGCACAGGTGAGGGAACGGAAAAGTGTTAGGGTCAGTGTACGTGTTGACGCACGGGTTAGTGTCAGTGTACGGATTAGGATTAGGGTACCGTGTAGGGTATGCTGTACGGTTTGTGGTAGTTTTCCATTCTGGGCTAGGGTTAGTGTTAGGGTACGGCAAGGTTTAGGGTACAGGTGACGGTACAGAAACGTGTTAGGGTCATGATACATGTTGATACATGGAATAGTGTCATCATACGTATTAGGATTAGGGTACGGCGTAGGGTAAGGTGTACGGAGGGCGGTAGGTTTCCATTCCGTTGTAGGGTTAGGGTTAGCGAATTGCAAGGTTTTGGGCACAGGTGATGGTACATAAATGTGTTAGGTTCAGGGTACGTGTTGACTCACGGGTTAGTGTCAGCATACGCATGAGGATTAGGGTACCGCATAGACTAAGGTGTAGGGTTGGTGGTACATTTCCGTTCCAGTCTAGGGTTATGTTTAGGGACCGGCAAAGTTTAGGGCACAGGTGAGGGTACGAAACGTGTTAGGGTCAGGGTATGTGTTGATGCACAAGTTAGTGTCAGCATACGAATTAGGATTAGGGTACGGCGTAAGGTAAGGTGTAGGGTTGGTGGTAGGTTTCCGTTCCGGGCTAGGGTTAGGTTTAGGGAACGGCAAGGTTTATGGCAGAGGTGAGGGTACGGAAACGTGTTAGGGTCAGGGTACGTGTTGATGTATGAATTAAGATTAGGGTACAGCTTAGGGTAAGGTGTAGGGCTGATGGTAGGTTTCCGTTCCGGGCTAAGGTTAAGGATAGGCAACGACAAGTTTTAGGGCAAGCTGAGGGTATGGAAACGTGTTAGGGTCAGGGTACGTGTTGACTCACTGGTTAGTGCCAGCGTACGGATTAGGATTAGTGTACGGCATAGATAAGGTGTAGGGTTGGTGGTAGGATTCCGTTCCGGGCTATGGTTAGGGTTAGGGAAAGTCAAGGTTTCTATTTCTAGTTCTTTTAAGGAAACTCCATACTGTTCTCCATAGTGACTGTATCAATTTATATTCCCACCATAGTGGAAGAGGGCTCCTTTTGTCCACACCCTCCCCAGAATTTGTTTGTAGATTTTCTGATGATGCCGATTCTAACATGTGTGAGGTGATACCTCATTGTAGTTTTTTTTTGTTTTGTTTTGTTTTTATTTATTTATTTATTTATTTTTTTGTACGCGGGCCTCTCACTGTTGTGGCCTGTCCCGTTGCGGAGCACAGGCTCCGGACGCGCAGGCTCAGTGGCCATGGCTCACGGGCCCAGCTGCTCCGCGACATGTGGGATCTTCCCGGACCGGGGCACGAACCCGTGTCCCCTGCATCGGCAGGCGGACTCTCAACCACTGCACCACCAGGGAAGCCCCCTCATTGTAGTTTTGATTTGCATTTCTCTAATAATTAGTGATGTTGAGCAGCTTCTCATCTGCGTCTTGGCTATGTCTGTGTCTTCTTTGAAGGATCGTCTCATGAGATCTTCTGACCATTTCTGTATTGGGAGGGTGGTTGGAGGGTAAGGCTATGTGCTCACGCACGTGTCAGTGCCAGCGTAAGGGCCAGGAGTAGGGTACTGCGTAGGGTAAGGTGTAGGTCTGGTGGTGGTTTCCGTTCCGGTCTAGGTTTAGGGTTTGGGAACGTCAAGGCTTAGGGCCCAGGTGAGGGTACGTAAACGTGGGATGGTCAGGCTACGTTCTTACGCATGGGTCAGTGCCAATGTACGGGCCAGGAATAGGCTACGGCGTAGGCTAATGCGTAGGGCTGGTGGTGGGTTTCCGTTCCGTGCTAGGGTTAGGGTTAGGGAATGACAAGGCTTAGGGCACAGGTGAGGGTACGGAAACGTGGGAGGGTCCGGCTATGTGCTGACGCACGGGTCAGTGCCAGCGTACGGGCCAGGAATAGGGAACGGCGTAGGGTAAGGAGTAGGGCTGGTTGTGAGATACCGTTCCGGGCTAGGGTTAGGGTTAGGGAATGGCAAGGCTTAGGGCACAGGTGAACGTAAGGAAACGTGGGAGGGTCAGGCTACGTGCTGACGCACGGGTCAGTGCCAGCGTACGGGCCAGGAGTAGGGTATGGCGTAGGGTAAGGTTTAGGGCTGGTGGTGGGTTTCCGTTCCAGGCTAGGGTTAGGGTGAGGGAACAGCAAGGCTTAGGGCACAGGTGAACGTACGGAAACGTTGGAGTGCCAGGCTACGTGTTGACGCACGGGTCTGTGCCAGCGTACGGGCCAGGATTAGGGTACGTCGTAGCGTAAGGTTTAGGGCTGGTGGTGGGTTTCCGTTCCAGGCTAGGGTTAGGGTTAGGGAACGGCAAGGCTTAGGACACAGGTGAGGGTATGGAAACGTGGGAGAGGCAGGCTACGTGCTGACGCACAGGTCAGTGCCAGCGTAGGGGCCAGGAGTAGGGTACAGCGTAAGGTAAGGTTTAGGGCTGGTGGTGGGTTTATGTTCCGGGTTAGGGTTAGGGAACGGCAAGGCTTAGGGCACAGGTGAGGGTACGGAAACGTAGGAGTGGCAGGCTACGTGCTGACGCACGGGTCAGTGCCAGCATACGGGGCAGGATTAGGGTACGGCGTAGGGTAAGGTTTAGGGCTGGTGGTGGGTTTCCGTTCCAGGCTAGGTTTAGGGTTAGGGAATGGCAAAGCTTAGGGCACAGAAGATGGTACGGAAAAGTGGGAGGGTCAGGCTACGTGCTGACGCACGGGTCAGTGCCAGCGTATGGGCCAAGTGTAGGGTATGGCGTAGGGTTAGGTGTAGGGTTAGGGTTAGGGAACTGCAAGGCTTGGGGCACAGGTGAGGGTACGGAAACGTGGGAGGGTCAGGCTACGTGATGACGCACGGGTCTTTGCCAGCGTACGCGCCAGGATTCGCGTACGGCATTGGGTAAGGTGTAGGGCTGGTTGTGGGTTTCCGTTCCAGGTTAGAGTTAGGGCACGGCAAGGCTTAGTGCACAGGTGAGGGTATGGAAACGTGGCAGAGTCAGGCTATGTGCTGACGCAAGGGTCACTGCCAGCGTACGGGTCAGGAGTAGTCTACGGCGTACGTTAAGGTTTAGGTTTTGTGGTGGGTTTCCGTTCCGGGCTAGGGTTAGGGATAGGGAAAGGCAAGGCTTAGGGCACAGGTGAGGGTACGGAAACGTGGGAGGGTTAGGCTACATGCTGAAGCACGGTTCAATGCCAGGGTATGGACCAGGAGTAGGGTACGGCGTAGGATAAAGTGTAAGGCTGGTGGTGGGTGTCCATTCCGGGCTAGTGTTAGGGTTAGGGAGCGGCAAGGCTTAGGGCACAGGTGAGGGTACGGAAACGTGGGAGGGTCAGGCTACATGCTGAAGAACGGGTCAGTGCCAGGGTGTGGACCAGGAGTAGGGTACGGCGTTGGGTATGGTGTAAGGGCGGTGGTGGGTTTCCATTCCGGTCTAGGGTTAGGGTTAGGGAACGTTAAGGCTTAGGACACAGGTGAGGGTACGGAAACGTGGGAGGGTCAGGATACGTGCTGAAGAATGGGTCAGTGCCAGCGTACGGGCCAGGAGTAGGGTACGGCATAGCGTAATGTGTAGGGCTGGTGGTGGTTTCCGTTCAGGGCTAGGGTTAGAGGTAGGGAACTGCAAGGCTTAGGGCACAGGTGAGGGTACGGAAACGTGGGAGAGGCAGGCTACGGGCTGACACATGGGAGAGTGCCAGCTTACGGGCCAGCAGTAGGCTACGACGTAGGGTAGGGTGTAGGGCTGGTGGTGGGTTTCCGTTCCGGGCTAGGGTTAGAGTTAGGGATCGGCAAGGCTTAGGGAACAGGTGAGGGTAAGGAAAAGTGGGAGGGTTAGGCTACATGCTGACGCACGGATCAGTGCCAGCGTACGGGCCAGGTGTAGGGTACGGCGTAGGGTAAGGTTTAGGGCTGGTGGTGGGTTTCCGTTTGGGGTTATGATTAGGGTTATGGAACGGCAAGGCTTAGGACACAGGTGAGGGTACGGGAACGTGGGATGGTCAGGCTACGTGCTGACGCACGGATCAGTGCCAGCGTACGGGCCAGGATTAGGCTACGGCGTAGGGTAAGCTGTAGGGCTGGTGGTGGGTTTCTGTTCTGGGCTAGGGTTAGGGTTAGGGAAGGACAAGACTTAGGGCACAGTTGAGGGTACGGAAATGGTGGAGGGTCAGGCTATGTGCTGACGCACGGGTCAGTGCCAGCGTACCGTCCAGGAGTAGGCAACAATGTAGGGTAAGGTGTAGGGCTGGTGGTTGGTTTCCTTTCCGGGCTAAGGTTAGGGTTAGGGAATGTCAAGGCTTAGGGAACAGGTGAGGGTATGGAAACGTGGGAGGGTCATGCTACGTGCTGACACACGTGTCAGTGCCAGCGTATGGGCCAGTCGTAGGCTACGGCGTAGGGAAAGGTGTAGGGCTGGTGGTGGGCTTCCTTTCCGGGCTAGGGTTAGGGTTAGGGAACGGCAAGTCTTAGGGCACAGGTGCGGGTACGGAAACGTGGGAGAGTCAGGCTATGTGCTGACGCACGGGTCAGTGCCAGCGTACGGGCCAGGAGTAGTGTACGTCGTAGGGTAAGGTGTAGGTCTGGTGGTGGGTTTCCGTTCTGGGCTAGGGTTAGGGTTAGGGAACGGCAAGGTTTAGGGCACACGTGAGGGTATCGAAACGTGTTAGGCTCAGGGTACGTGTTGACACACGTGTTAGTGTGAACGTACAGATGAGGATTATGGTGCGGCATAGGGTAAAGTGTATGGTTGGTGGTAGGTTTCCGTTTCAGGCTAGGGTTAGTGTTAGGGAACGGCAAGGTTTTGGGCACAGATGAGGGTATGGAAACGTGTTAGTGTCAGGGTACGTGTTGACACATTGATTAGCATTAGGGTACGGCTTAGGGTAAGGTGTAGGCTTGGTGGTAGGTTTCCATTGTGGTCTAGGGTTAGGGTTAGGGAATGGCAAGGTTTAGGTCACAGGTGAAGGTACGGAAACGTGTTAGGGTCAGGGTAAGTGTTGACGCATGTGTTAGTGTCAGCGTACGGAGTAGGTTTATGGTCCTTCGTAGGTTAAGGTCTAGGGTTGGTGGTAGGTTTCCGTTCCAGGCTAGGGTTAGTGTTATGGAACGGCAAGGTTTAGGGCATAGGTGAGGGTACGGAAATGTGTTAGGGTCAGGGTACGTGTTGACGCTCGGATTATGATTAGGGTATGGCGTAGAGTAACGTGTAGGGTTGGTGGTAGGTTTCCGTTTTGGGCTAGGGTTAGGGTTAGGCAACGGCACGGTTTAGGGCACAGGTGAGGGAACGGAAAAGTGTTAGGGTCAGTGTACGTGTTGACGCACGGGTTAGTGTCAGTGTACGGATTAGGATTAGGGTACCGTGTAGGGTATGCTGTACGGTTTGTGGTAGTTTTCCATTCTGGGCTAGGGTTAGTGTTAGGGTACGGCAAGGTTTAGGGTACAGGTGACGGTACAGAAACGTGTTAGGGTCATGATACATGTTGATACATGGAATAGTGTCATCATACGTATTAGGATTAGGGTACGGCGTAGGGTAAGGTGTACGGAGGGCGGTAGGTTTCCATTCCGTTGTAGGGTTAGGGTTAGCGAATTGCAAGGTTTTGGGCACAGGTGATGGTACATAAATGTGTTAGGTTCAGGGTACGTGTTGACTCACGGGTTAGTGTCAGCATACGCATGAGGATTAGGGTACCGCATAGACTAAGGTGTAGGGTTGGTGGTACATTTCCGTTCCAGTCTAGGGTTATGTTTAGGGACCGGCAAAGTTTAGGGCACAGGTGAGGGTACGAAACGTGTTAGGGTCAGGGTATGTGTTGATGCACAAGTTAGTGTCAGCATACGAATTAGGATTAGGGTACGGCGTAAGGTAAGGTGTAGGGTTGGTGGTAGGTTTCCGTTCCGGGCTAGGGTTAGGTTTAGGGAACGGCAAGGTTTATGGCAGAGGTGAGGGTACGGAAACGTGTTAGGGTCAGGGTACGTGTTGATGTATGAATTAAGATTAGGGTACAGCTTAGGGTAAGGTGTAGGGCTGATGGTAGGTTTCCGTTCCGGGCTAAGGTTAAGGATAGGCAACGACAAGTTTTAGGGCAAGCTGAGGGTATGGAAACGTGTTAGGGTCAGGGTACGTGTTGACTCACTGGTTAGTGCCAGCGTACGGATTAGGATTAGTGTACGGCATAGATAAGGTGTAGGGTTGGTGGTAGGATTCCGTTCCGGGCTATGGTTAGGGTTAGGGAAAGTCAAGGTTTCTATTTCTAGTTCTTTTAAGGAAACTCCATACTGTTCTCCATAGTGACTGTATCAATTTATATTCCCACCATAGTGGAAGAGGGCTCCTTTTGTCCACACCCTCCCCAGAATTTGTTTGTAGATTTTCTGATGATGCCGATTCTAACATGTGTGAGGTGATACCTCATTGTAGTTTTTTTTTGTTTTGTTTTGTTTTTATTTATTTATTTATTTATTTTTTTGTACGCGGGCCTCTCACTGTTGTGGCCTGTCCCGTTGCGGAGCACAGGCTCCGGACGCGCAGGCTCAGTGGCCATGGCTCACGGGCCCAGCTGCTCCGCGACATGTGGGATCTTCCCGGACCGGGGCACGAACCCGTGTCCCCTGCATCGGCAGGCGGACTCTCAACCACTGCACCACCAGGGAAGCCCCCTCATTGTAGTTTTGATTTGCATTTCTCTAATAATTAGTGATGTTGAGCAGCTTCTCATCTGCGTCTTGGCTATGTCTGTGTCTTCTTTGAAGGATCGTCTCATGAGATCTTCTGACCATTTCTGTATTGGGAGGGTGGTTGGAGGGTAAGGCTATGTGCTCACGCACGTGTCAGTGCCAGCGTAAGGGCCAGGAGTAGGGTACTGCGTAGGGTAAGGTGTAGGTCTGGTGGTGGTTTCCGTTCCGGTCTAGGTTTAGGGTTTGGGAACGGCAAGGCTTAGGGCCCAGGTGAGGGTACGTAAACGTGGGATGGTCAGGCTACGTTCTTACGCATGGGTCAGTGCCAATGTACGGGCCAGGAATAGGCTACGGCGTAGGCTAATGTGTAGGGCTGGTGCTGGGTTTCCGTTCCGGGCTAGGGTTAGGGTTAGGGAATGACAAGGCTTAGGGCACAGGTGAGGGTACGGAAACGTGGGAGGGTCCGGCTATGTGCTGACGCACGGGTCAGTGCCAGCGTACGGGCCAGGAGTAGGGTATGGCGTAGGGTAAGGTTTAGGGCTGGTGGTGGGTTTCCGTTCCAGGCTAGGGTTAGGGTGAGGGAACAGCAAGGCTTAGGGCACAGGTGAACGTACGGAAACGTGGGAGTGCCAGGCTACGTGTTGACGCACGGGTCTGTGCCAGCGTACGGGCCAGGATTAGGGTACGTCGTAGCGTAAGGTTTAGGGCTGGTGGTGGGTTTCCGTTCCAGGCTAGGGTTAGGGTTAGGGAGCGGCAAGGCTTAGGGCACAGGTGAGGGTACGGAAACGTGGGAGAGGCAGGCTACGGGCTGACACATGGGAGAGTGTCAGCTTACGGGCCAGCAGTAGGCTACGACGTAGGGTAGGGTGTAGGGCTGGTGGTGGGTTTCCGTTCCGGGCTAGGGTTAGAGTTAGGGATCGGTAAGGCTTAGGGAACAGGTGAGGGTAAGGAAAAGTGGGAGGGTCAGGCTACATGCTGACGCACGGGTCAGTGCCAGCATACGGGCCAGGAGTATGGTACGGCGTAGGGTAAGGTTTAGGGCTGGTGGTGGGTTTCCGTTCCGGGCTAGGGTTAGGGTTACGGAACAGCAAGGCTTAGGGCACAGGTGAGGGTTCGGAAAAGTGGGAGGGTCAGGCTACGTGCTGACGCACGGGTCAGTGCCAGCATACGGGCCAGGAGTCGTTTAAAGCATAGGGTAAGGTGTCGGGCTGGCTGTGGTTTCCCTTTCCGGGCTAGGGTTAGTGTTACCGAACGGCAAGGCTTAGGGCACAGGTGAGGGTACGGAAAAGTGGGAGGGTCAGGGTACGTGCTCACGCACGTGTCAGTGTCAGCTTCCGGGCTGGTGTAGGCTTCGACAAGGGTAAGGGGTAGGGCTGATGGTGAGTCTCCGTTCCGGGCTAGGGTTAGGGTTAGGGAACGGCGAGGCTTAGGGCACAGATGAGGGTACGGAAACGTGGGAGTGTCAGGCTCCATGCTGACGCACGGGTCAGTGCTAGCGTACGGGGCAGGATTAGGGAACGGCGTAGGGTAAGGTGTAGGGCTGGTGGTGGGTTTCCATTCGGTGCTAGGGTTAGGGTTAGGGAATGGCAAAGCCTAGGGCACAGAAGATGGTACGGAAACGTGGGAGGGTCATGCTACGTGTTGACGCACGGGTCAGTGCCAGCGTACGGGCCAAGAGTAGGGTACGGCGTAGGGTAAGGTGTAGGGTTAGGGTTACGGAACGGCAAGGCTTAGGGCAAGGGTGAGGGTACGGAAACGTGGGAGGGTCAGGCTACATGCTGACGCACGGGTCAGTGCCAGTGTACTGGCCAGAAGTAGGGTACAGTGTAGGGTAAGGTTTAGGGCAGCGGGTGGTTTTCCGTTCCGGGGTAGGGTTAGGGCTAGAGAACGACAAGCCTTAGGGCACAGGTGCGGGTACGGAAACGTGGGAGGTTCAGGCTATGTTCTGACGCACGGGTCAGTGCCAGCGTACGGGCCAGGAGTAAGGTACGGCGTAGGGTAAGGTGTAGGGCTGGTGGTGGGTTTCCTTTCCGGGCTAAGGTTAGGTTTAGGGAATGACAAGGCTTCGGGTTCAGGTGAGGATACGGAAACGTGGGAGGGGAAGGCTACGTGCTGACGCACAAGTCAGTGCCAGCGTATGGGCCAGGAGTGGGCTATGGCGTAGAGTAAGGTGTAGGGCTGGTGGTAGGTTTCCGTTCGTGGTTATGGTTAGGGTTATGGAACGGCAAGGCTTAGGACAGAGGTGAGGGTACGGGAACGTGGGAGGGTCAGGCTACGTGCTGACGCACGGATCAGTGCCAACGTACGGGCCAGGAATAGGCTACGGCGTAGGGTAAGATTTAGGGCTGGTGGTGGGTTTCTGCTCTGGGCTAGGGTTAGGGTTAGGGCACGACAAGCCTTAGGGCACAGGTGAGGGTACGGAAATGGGGGAGGGTCAGGCTATGTGCTGACGCACGTGTCAGTGCCAGCGTACAGGCCAGGAGTAGGCAACAGCGTAGGGTAAGGTGTAGGGCTGGTGGTTGGTTTCCTTTCCGGGCTAGGGTTAGGGTTACGGAATGGCAAGGCATAGGGCACAGGTGAGGGTATGGAAACGTGGGAGGGTCATGCTACGTGCTGACACACGGGTCAGTGCCAGCATATGGGCCCGGCGTAGGCTACGGCGTACGGTAAGGTGTAGGGCTGGTTGTGAGTTTCCTTTCCGGGCTAGGGTTAGGGTTAGGGAACGGTAAGGCTTAGGGCACAGGTGAGGGTACGGAAACGTGTGAGAGGCAGGCTACGTGCTGACACACAGGTCAGTGCCACCGTACGGGCAAGGAGTTGGGTACGGCGTAGGGTATGCTGTAGTGGTGGTCGTGGGATTACGTTCCGGGCTAGGGTTAGGGGTAGGGAATTGCAAGGCTTAGGGCACAGGTGAGGTTACGGAAACGTGGGAGTGTCAGACTACGTGCTGACACACGGGTCAATGACAGCGTACGCCCAGGTGTAGGCTTCGGCGTAGGGTAAGGTGTAGGCCCGGTGGTGGGTTTCCGTTCTGGGCTAGGGTTAGGGTTAGCGAACGGCAAGGCTTAGGGCACAGGTGAGGGTACGGAAAAGTGGGAGGGTCAGGCTACGTGCTCACGCACGTGTCAGTGTCAGCTTCTGGGCAGGAGTAGGCTTCGACGTAGGGTAAGGTGTAGGGCTGGTGGTGGGTCTCTGTTCCGTGCTAGGGTTAGGGTTAGGGAACGGGAAGGCTTAGGGCACAGGTGAGGGTACGGAAACGTGGGAGGGTCAGGCTGCCTCTGACGCAGGGTTCAGTTCCAGCGTACGCTCCAGGAGTATGGTACGGCGTAGTGTAAGGTGTAGGGCTGGTGGTTGGTTTCCTTTCCAGGCTAGGGTTAGGGTTAGGGAATGGCAAGGTTTAGGGCAAAGGTGAGGGTACGGAAACGTGGGAGGGTCAGGCTCCGTGCTGACGCACGTGTCAGTGCCAGCGTATGGGCCAAGAGTAGGGTACGGCATAGGGTAACGTGTAGGGCTGGTGGTGGGTTTCCGTTCTGGGCTAGGGTTAGGGTTAGGGAACGGCAAGGCTTAGGGCACAGGTGAGGGTATGGAAACGTCGGAGGGTCAGGCTACGTGCTGACACAAGGGTCAGTGCCAGCGTACGGGCCAGGAGTTGGCTTCGGTGTAGGGTAATGTGTTGGGCTGGTGGTGGGTTTCCTTTCCGGGCTACGGTTAGGGTTAGGGATTGGCAAAGTTTGGGCACAGGTGAGCTTACAGAAACTTGTTACAGTCAAGGTACGTGTTGAAACACGGGTTAGTGTCAGCGTATGGATTAGGATTAGGGTACGGCGTAGGGTAATGTGTAGGGTTGGTGGTAGGTTTCCGTTCCGTGCTAGGGTTAGGGTTAGGGAATGGCAAAGTTTAGGGCACAGGTGAGGGTACGGAAACGTGTTAGGGTCAGGGTACATGTTGACGTACAGATTAGGATTACGGTATGGCTTAGGGTAAGGTGTTGTGATGGTGGTAGGTTTCCGTTCCGGGCTTGGGTTAGGGTTAGGGAATGACAAGGTTTAGGGCACACGTGAGGGTATTGAAACGTGTTAGGCTCAGGGTACGTGTTGACGCACGGGTTAGTGTGAACGTACAGATGAGGATTATGGTGCGGCATAGGGTAAGGTGTATGGTTGGTGGTAGGTTTCCGTTCCAGGCTAGGGTTAGTGTTAGGGAACGGCAAGGTTTTGGGCCCAGATGAGGGTATGGAAACGTGTTAGTGTCAGGGTACGTGTTGACATATGGATTAGCATTAGGGTACGGCTTAGGGTAAGGTGTAGGTTTGGTGGTAGGTTTCCGTTGTGGGCTAGGGTTAGGGTTAGGGAATGGCAAGGTTTAGGTCACAGGTGAAGGTACGGAAACGTGTTAGGGTCAGGGTAAGTGTTGACGCATGTGTTAGTGTCGTCGTACAGAGTAGGCTTATGGTCCTTCGTAGGTTAAAGTCTAGATTTGGTGGTAGGTTTCCGTTCCAGGCTAGGGTTAGTGTTATGGAACGGCAAGGTTTAGGGCATAGGTGAGGGTACGGAAATGTGTTAGGGTCATGGTACGTGTTGACGCTCGGATTATGATTAGGGTATGGCGTAGGGTAACGTGTAGGGTTGGTGGTAGGTTTCCGTTTTGGGCTAGGGTTAGGGTTAGGCAACGGCATGGTTTAGGGCACATGTGAGGGTACGGAAAAGTATTAGGGTCAGTGTACGTGTTGACGCACGGGTTAGTGTCAGTGTACGGATTAGGATTAGGGTACCGTGTAGGGTATGCTGTACGGTTTGTGGTAGTTTTCCATTCTGGGCTAGGGTTAGTGTTAGGGTACGGCAAGGTTTAGGGCACAGGTGAGGGTACAGAAACGTGTTAGGGTCATGGTACATGTTGATGCATGGAATAGTGTCATCGTACGCATTAGGATTAGGGTACAGCGTAGGGTAAGGTGTACGGATGGCGGTAGGTTTCCATTCCTTTGTAGGGTTAGGGTTAGCGAATTGCAAGGTTTTGGGCACAGGTGATGGTACGGAAATGTGTTAGGTTCAGGGTACGTGTTGACTCACGGGTTAGTGTCAGCGTACGTAGGAGGATTAGGGTACCGCATAGAGTAAGGTGTAGGGTTGGTGGTACGTTTCCGTTCCAGTCTAGGGTTATGTTTAGGGACCAGCAAAGTTTAGGGCACAGGTGAGGGTACGAAACGTGTTAGGGTCAGGGTACGTGTTGATGCACAAGTTAGTGTCAGCATACGAATTAGCATTAGGGTACGGCGTAAGGTAAGGTGTAGGGTTGGTGGTAGTTTTCCGTTCTGGGCTAGGGTTAGGGTTAGGGAACGGCAAGGTTTATGGCAGAGGTGAGGGTACGGAAACGTGTTAGGGTAAGGGTACGTGTTGACGTATGGTTTAGGATTAGGGTACGGCTTAGGGTAAGGTGTAGGGCTGATGGTAGGTTTCTATTCCGGGCTAAGGTTAAGGATAGGCAACGGCAAGGTTTAGGGCACAGCTGAGGGTACGGACACGTGTTAGGGTCACGGTACGTGTTGACTCACCGGTTAGTGCCAGCGTACGGATTAAGATTAGTGTACGGCATAGATAAGGTGTAGGGTTGGTGGTAGGTTTCCGTTCCGGGCTATGGTTAGGGTTAGGGAAAGTCAAGGTTTCTATTTCTAGTTTTTTTTTAAGGAAACTCCATACTATTCTCCATAGTGACTGTATCAATTTACATTCCCACCATAGAGGAAGACGGCTCCTTTTGTCCGCACCCTCCCCAGAATTTGTTGTTTGTAGATTTTCTGATGATGCCGATTCTAACAGGTGTGAGGTGATACCTCATTATAGTTTTAATTTGCATATCTCTAATAATTAGTGCTGTTGAGCAGCTTTTCATGTGCGTCTTAGCCATCTCTGTGTCTTCTTTGAAGAAACGTCTCTTTAGATATTCTGCCCATTTTTGTATTGGGTTGTTTGTTTTTTTAATATTAAGCTGCATGAGCTGTTTATATATATTGGAGATTAAACCTTTGTCCATTGATTCGTTTGCAACTATTTTCGCCCTTTCTGAGGGATGCCTTTTTCCATTCCCGTTTTTTTAACCAAAAAAGAAAGAAAGAAAAAGAAGCAGAACACTAATATGCATAAAATATATCTTTTGAAACGGTCGTTTTGAAATATGGACGTCCTTTAAATTTTTTGGTCGATATGTGACCCCAGGATTTGTTTTCAGGGCAGGTGTCATTTACAGGCCTGCAATGATTTTGAATATCAACTGACCATGAGCGCTGGGATTAAAGCTGCTGTTGTGTGAAACGGCCTCAAGGTGGCAGCAGTTCTCCCTTACCAATTCTGGTTACTAGGGCAACAGAGCCTCAATGGAAGTCCTGTTCTAGATTGGAATTTAGAATGGAATGTGCCAGGAGAAAGCCCCTCAAGTTTGTCTCACTACTTCTTGTTCGTGTTTTTAATTTCATTTTTTATTTTTTATTACAGCAAGTTTGATGACAATGTTTGGCTTGGTGTAAGTGTGGAAGATGTGGTTCTTTTACACATATACTGGTGTCTTTTCTTCCTGGGATCCTTTTCCCATGTACGTTATGACAGAATGTTGAGTAGTCTTTTGGTATTCTGTAGGTCTGTGGTAATTATAAATGTCACCTGTGTTTGTATATGTCTGTTAACCCCGATATCGTAATGAAACCAATCCTCCTCACACCTTTCCATTGGTGAACCATAAGTTTGTTTAATGAACCTGTGATTGCCCTTCTCAGTGGAAATATCTGCCCTGGTATCCATTTTTAGGTAACACCTATAAGTGATATGATATGATATGTGTCTTTCACTTTCTGACTTACTACAAGTCACGTGATTACCTCTAGACTCATCTACGGTGCTGCAAATGGCATTGTGTACTTATTTTCCTTGGCTTCTATTCTGACTTAGCGAGGTCCGTTTTCAACAATGTGATTCCCTGAGGGTTGTGGATTAGCTGACCTGGGCAGCCTTACCCTGCCGGCCGGCCCTCCCCAGGTGTGCCTGGTTGAGGTCAATATATAGAGCACTCCAGTCAGCAATCGCCCGTGAAGCTGTGCCTGACTCCATATTCTCTGCCCCTTCAGCAGTCTCGGGGCTGTGCTGGTGGGAGGGAGTGAGGGGCCACAGCTTTGTTGGTGGCCTGGTGTCAGTGTGGTTCTGCTGGCCTTTCTGCAGGAGTTGCCAGGCTGCCACCTGTAAAGAAGAGGATGTGTCACCCATACCTTCCTTTGGAATTTCTCTCCGGACAGAGGTGAGGAAGGAAAAATGCAGTGGGGCCCGGGACAAGAGGGGTATCTCAGGCAGGACAATGGAAATCTTCCGGAAGAGCGCACGGGGCCAGGATCACCCTGGCGGGCCTGCAGTCACCAAGTTGGCCTGCGTGCTGTCGCTGGTGTGGCTCCACGGCCCTTCCTCTAGGCTTTCAAGCCTTTGTACATATTCAGGTGTTTTACCTGGGAAGGGTGGGAACAGTTCAGCAGCAGCTGGCCTGGGGCTCAGCTCACCTTTATTCAGAGATGCCTCCGCAAGGTCCCCCAGCTTTGCAATGAGGACGCTCCTTGCATGGGGGGTGGGTTGCTGGCTGTACGGGAGATGATTCCCCACCACTGACCAATTTCAGAATTGTTTACCACTGGAGCAAGTGACCTGATAGGGTTTTCCTCTGTATAACTGGTGGGTTCAGGTTTTTTTTTCGTTTATGGTTCAAGTTAGATTTTATTCCTCTTTTATGTATTTATAGATATAAGCATGGAAATAATTAATTCCTATAAATACATCTGTGTGAAGGGAAGAACTTTTTTCTGTTTTATTTTTAAATTTTATATTTTAAAATATTGAAATTTAATTTTATTTACTTTTTTATACAGCGCATTATTATTAGTTATGTATTTTATGCATATATATGTATACAGGTCAATCTCAAACTCCCAACTCATCCCACCACCACCACCCCATGGCTTCCCACACTTGGTGTCCATATGTTTGTTCTCTACCTCTGTGTCTCTATTTCTTCCCTGCAAACCAGTTCATCTGTACCATTTTTTAGGTTCCACATATATGCATTAATATACAATATTTGTTTTCCTCTTTCTGACTTACTTCATTCTGTATGACAGTCTCTAGATCCATCGATGTCTCTACAAATGACCCAGTTTCATTCCTTTTTATGGCCGAGTAATATTCCATTTTATATATGTACCCCATCTTTATCCATTCATCTGTCTGTGGGCATTTAGGTTGCTTCCATTACCTGGCTATTGTAAATAGTGCTGCAATGAACATTGTGGTGAATGTGCCTTTTTGATTTATGGTTTTCTCTGGGTATATGCCCAGAAGTGGGATTGCTGGATCAGATGGTAATTCTATTTCTAGTTTTTTTAAGGAAACTCCATAGTGTTCTCCATAGTGACTGTATCAATTTACATTCCCACCAATAGTGGAAGAGGGATCCTTTTGTCCACACCCTCCCCAGAATTTGTTGTTTGTAGATTTTCTGATGATGCCGATTCTAACAGGTGTGAGGTGATACCTCATTGTAGTTTTGATTTGCATTTTTCTAATAATTAGTGCTCTTGAGCAGCTTTTCATGTGCGTCTTGGCCATCTCTGTGTCTTCTTTGAAGAAACGTCTCTTTAGATCTTCTGCCCATTTTTGTATTGGGTTGTTTGTTTTTTTAATATTAAGCCGCATGAGCTGTTTATATATATTGGAGAGTAAACCTTTGTCCATTGATTCGTTTGCAACGATTTTCGCCCTTTCTGAGGGATGCCTTTTTCCATTCCCGTTTTTTTAACCAAAAAAGAAAGAAAGACAAAGAAGCAGAACACTAATGTGCGTAAAATATGGCTTTTGAAACGGTCGTTTTGAAATATGGACGTCCTTTAAATTTTTTGGTCGATATGTGACCCCAGGATTTGTTTTCAGGGCAGGTGTCATTTACAGGCCTGCAATGATTTTGAATATCAACTGACCTTTAGCTCTGGGATTAAAGCTGCTGTTGTGTGAAACGCCCACAAGGTGGCAGCAGTTCTCTCTTTCAATCCTGGTTATTAGTGCAACAAAGCCACAATGGAAGTCGTGTTCTAGATTGGAATTTAGAATGGAATGTGCCAGGAGAAAGCCCCTCATGTTTGTCTCACTACTTCTTGTTCGTGTTTTTAATTTAATTTTTTATTTTTTATTATAGCAAGTTTGATTACAATGTTTGGCTTGTTGGAGGTGTGGAAGATGTGGTTCTTTGACACATATACAGATGTCTGTTCTTCCTGGGATCCTTTTCCCATGTACGTTATGACAGAATGTTGAGTAGTCTTCTCTTTGTATTCCGTAGGTCTTAGGTGATTATATATGTCACCTGTGTTTGTATATGTCTCTTAACCCCAATATCGTAATGAAACCAATCCTCACACCTTTCCATTGCTGAACCATAAGTTTGTTTAATGAATCTGTGATTGCCCTTCTCCGTGGAAATATCTGCCCTGGTATCCATTTTTAGGTAACACCTATAAGTGATATGATACGATATGTGTCTTTCACTTTCTGACTTACTACAAGTCACGTGATAACCTCTAGACTCATCTACGGTGCTGCAAATGGCATTGTGTCCTTTTTTTCCTTGGCTTCTATTCTGCTTTAGCGAGGTCCATTTTCAACACTGTGATTCCCTGAGGGTTGTGGATTAGCTGACCTGGGCAGCCTTACCCTGCCGGCCGGCCCTCCCCAGGTGTGCCTGGTTGAGGTCAATATAAACAGTGCTCCAGGCAGCAATAGCCCCTGAAGCTGTGCCTGCCTCCATATTCTCGCCCCGTGAGCAGTCTCGGGGCTGTGCTGGTGGGAGGGAGTGAGGGGCCACAGCTTTGTTGGTGGCCCGGTGTGAGTGGAGTTCTGCTGGCCTTTCTGCAGGAGTTGCCAGGCTGCCACCTGTAAAGAAGAGGATGTGTCACCCATACCTTCCGCTGGAATTTCTCTCCGGACAGAGGTGAGGAAGGAAAAAAGCAGTGGGGGCCGGGACAGGTGGGGTATCTCAGGCAGGACAATGGAAAGCTTCCAGAAGAGCGCCCGGGTCCAGGAACACCCTGGCTGGGCTGCAGGCATCATGTTGGCCTGCGTGCTGTCGCTGGTGTGGCTCCACGGCCCTTCCTCTTGTCTTTCACGCCCTTGAACATATTCAGGTGTTTTACCTGGGAAGGGTGGGAAGAGTTCAGCAGCAGCTGGCCTGGGGCTCAGCTCACCTTTATTCAGAGATGCCTCGGCTCGGTCCCCCAGCTTTGCAATGAGGACGCTCCTTGCGTGGGGGGTGGGTTGCTGGCTGTATGGGAGATGATTCCCCACCTCTGACCAATTTCAGAATTGTTTGCCGCTGGAGCAAGTGCCCTGATAGGGTTTTCCTCTGTATAACTGGTGGGTTCAGGTTTTTTTTCTTTTATGGTTCAAGTTAGATTTTATTCCTCTTTTATATATTTATAGATATAAGCATGGAAATAATTCATTCCTATAAATACATCTGTGTGAAGGGAAGAACTTTTTTCTGTTTTATATTTAAATTTTATTTTTTAAAATTTTGAAATTTAATTTTATTTACTTTTATATTACAGCAGGTTATTATTAGTTATGTATTTTATGCATATACATGTATACAGGTCAATCTCAATCTCCCAACTCGTCCCACCACCACCACCCCATGGCTTCCCACACTTGGTGTCCATACGTTTGTTCTCTACCTGTGTGTCTCTATTTCTTCCCTGCAAATCAGTTCATCTGTACCATTTTTTAGGTTCCACATATATGCATTAATATACAATATTTGTTTTCCTCTTTCTGACTTACTTCATTCTGTATGACAGTCTCTAGATCCATCGATGTCTCTACAAATGACCCAGTTTCATTCCTTTTTATGGCCGAGTAATATTCCATTTTATATATGTACCCCAATTTTATCCATTCATCTGTCTGTGGGCATTTAGGTTGCTTCCATTACCTTGCTATTGTAAAGAGTGCTGCAATGAACATTGTGGTGAATGTGCCTTTTTTTTTTTTTTTTTTTTTTTTTTTGCGGTATGCGGGCATCTCACTGTTGTGGCCTGTCCCGTTGCGGAGCACAGGCTCCGGATGCGCAGGCCCAGCAGCCATGT
The DNA here is from genome assembly GCF_964165515.1 of Mesoplodon bidens. Lineage (NCBI taxonomy): Eukaryota > Metazoa > Chordata > Mammalia > Artiodactyla > Ziphiidae > Mesoplodon > Mesoplodon bidens. Next base: position 81,086 of record NW_027671393.1, read on the forward strand.
CTCACGGGCCCAGCCGCTCCGCGGCATATGGAATCCTCCCAGACCGGGGCACGAACCCGTATCCCCTGCATCGGCAGGCGGACTCTCAACCACTGCGCCACCAGGGAGGCCCGAATGTGCCTTTTTGATTTATGGTTTTCTTTGGGTATATGCCCAGAAGTGGGATTGCTGGATCAGATGGTAATTCTATTTCTAGTTTTTTTTTTAACGAAACTCCATACTGTTCTCCATAGTGACTGTATCAATTTACATTCCCACTAATAGTGGAAGAGGGCTCCTTTTGTCCACACCCTCCCCAGAATTTGTTGTTTGTAGATTTTCTGATGATGCCGATTCTAACAGTGTGAAGTGATACCTCATTGTAGTTTTGATTTGCATTTCTCTAATAATTACTGCTCTTGAGCAGCTTTTCATGTGCGTCTTGGCCATCTCTGTGTCTTCTTTGAAGAAACGTATCTTTAGATCTTCTGCCCATTTTTGTATTGGGTTGTTTGTTTTTTTTAATATTAAGCCGCATGAGCTGTTTATATGTATTGGAGAGTAAACCTTTGTCCATTGATTCTTTTGAACGATTTTCGCCCATTCTGAGGGATGCCTTTTTCCATTCCCGTTTTTTTAACCAAAAAAGAAAGAAAGACAAAGAAGCAGAACACTAATGTGCGTAAAATATGGCTTTTGAAATGGTCGTTTTGAAATATGGACGTCCTTTGAATTTTTTGGTCGATATGTGACCCCAGGATTTGTTTTCAGGGCAGGTGTCATTTACAGGCCTGCAATGATTTTGAATATCAACTGACCTTTAGCGCTGGGATTAAAGCTGCTGTTTTGTGAAACGGCCACAAGGTGGCAGCAGTGCTCCCTTACCAATTCTGGTTACTAGGGCAACAGAGCCTCAATGGAAGTCGTGTTCTAGATTGGAATTTAGAATGGAATGTGCCAGGAGAAAGCCCCTCATGTTTGTCTCCCTACTTCTTGTTCGTGTTTTTAATTTAATTTTTATTTTTTATTACAGCAAGTTTGATTACAATGTTTGGCTTGTTGGAGGTGTGGAAGATGTGGTTCTTTTACACATATACACATGTCTGTTTTTCCTGGGATCCTTTTCCCATGTACGTTATGACAGAATGATGAGTAGTCTTTTGGTATTCCGTAGGTCTTTGGTGATTATATTGTCACCTGTGTTTGTATAAGTCTGTTAACCCCGATATCGTAATGAAACCAATCCTCACACCTTTCCATTGGTGAACCATAAGTTTGTTTAATGAATCTCTGATTGCCCTTCTCGGTGGAAATATCTGCCCTGGTATCCATTTTTAGGTAACATCTATAAGTGATATGATATGATATGTGTCTTTCACTTTCTGACTTACTACAAGTCACGTGATTACCTCTAGACTCATCTACGGTGGTGGAAATGGCATTGTGTTCTTTTTTTGCTTGGCCTCTCTTCTGCCTTAGCGAGGTCCATTTTCAACAGTGTGATTCCCTGAGTGTTGTGGATTAGCTGACCTGGGCAGCCTTACCCTGCCGCCCGGCCCTCCCCAGGTGTGCCTGGTTGAGGTCAATATAAACAGCGCTCCAGGCCCCAATAACCCCTGAAGCTGTTCCTGACTCCATATTCTCTGCCCCGTCAGCAGTCTCGGGGCTGTGCTGGTGGAGGGAATGAGGGGCCACAGCTTTGTTGGTGGCCTGGTGTGAGTGGGGTTCTGCTGGCCTTTCTGCAGGAGTTGCCAGGCTGCCACCTGTAAAGAAGAGGATGTGTCACCCATACCTTCCGCTGGAATTTCTCTCCGGACAGAGGTGAGGAAGGAAAAAAGCAGTGGGGGCCGGGACAGGTGGGGTATCTCAGGCAGGACAATGGAAAGCTTCCGGAAGAGCGCCCGGGGGCAGGACCACCCTGGCTGGACAGCAGGCACCAAGTTGCCCTGCGTGCTGTTGCTTGGGTGGCTCCACGGCCCTTCCTCTAGTCTTTCAATCCCTTGTACATATTCAGGTGTTTTACCTGGGAAGGGTGGGAACAGTTCAGCAGCAGCTGGCCTGGGGCTCAGCTCACCTTTATTCAGAGATGCCTCTGCACGATCCCCAGGCGTTGCAATGAGGACGCTCCTTGCGTGGGGTGTGGGTTGCTGGCTGTATGGGAGATGATTCCCCACCTCTGACCAATTTCAGAATTGTTTACCGCTGGAGCAAGTGCCCTGATAGGGTTTTCCTCTGTATAACTGGTGGGTTCAGGTTTTTTTTTCTTTTATGGTTCAAGTTAGATTTTATTCCTCTTTTATGTATTTATAGATATAAGCATGGAAATAATTCATTCCTATAAATACATCTGTGTGAAGGGAAGAACTTTTTCCTGTATTATTTTTAAATTTTTTTTTTTTAATTTTGAAATTTAATTTTATTTATTTTTTTATACAGCAGGTTATTATTAGTTATGTATTTTATGCATATACATGTATGCAGGTCAATACCAATCTCCCAACTCATCCCACCACCACCACACCATGGCTCTCCACACTTGGTGTCCATACGTTTGTTCTCTACCTCTGTCTCTATTTCTTCCCTGCAAACCAGTTCATCGGTACCAGTTTTTAGGTTCCACATATATGCATTAATATACAATATTTGTTTTCCTCTTTCTGACTTACTTCATTCTGTATGACAGTCTCTAGATCCATCGATGTCTCTACAAATGACCCAGTTTCATTCCTTTTTATGGCTGAGTAATATTCCATTTTATACATGTACCACATCTTTATCCATTCATCTGTCTGTGGGCATTTAGGTTGCTTCCATTATCTTGCTATTGTAAATAGTGCTGCAATAAACATTGTGGTGAATGTGCCTTTTTGATTTATGGTTTTCTTTGGGTATATGCCCAGAAGTGGGATTGCTTGATCAGATGGTAATTCTATTTCGAGTTATTTTTTAAGGAAACTCCATACTGTTCTCCATAGTGACTGTATCAATTTACTTTCCCACCAATAGTGGAAGAGGGATCCTTTTGTCCACACCCTCCCCAGAATTTGTTGTTTGTAGATTTTCTGATGATGCCGATTCTAACAGGTGTGAGGTGATACCTCATTGTAGTTTTGATTTGCATTTCTCTAATAATTAGTGCTGTTGAGCAGCTTTTCATGTGCGTCTTGGCCATCTCTGTGTCTTCTTTGAAGAAACGTATCTTTAGATCTTCTGCCCATTTTTGTATTGGGTTGTTTGTTTTTTTAATATTAAGCTGCATGAGCTGTTTATATATATTGGAGATTAAACCTTTGTCCATTGATTCCTTTGCAACTATTTTCACCCCTTCTGAGGGATGCCTTTTTCCATTCCCGTTTTTTTAACCAAAAAAGAAAGAAAGAAAAAGAAGCAGAAAACTAATGTGCATAAAATATGCATTTTGAAACGGTCGTTTTGAAATATGGACGTCCTTTGAATTTTTTGGTCGATATGTGACCCCAGGATTTGTTTTCAGGGCAGGTGTCATTTACAGGCCTGCAATGATTTTGAATATCAACTGACCATTAGCGCTGGGATTAAAGCTGCTGTTGTGTGAAACGGCCACAAGGTGGCAGCAGTTCTCCCTTACCAATTCTGCTTACTAGGGCAACAGAGCCTCAATGGAAGTCGTGTTCTAGATTGGAATTTAGAATGGAATGTGCCAGGAGAAAGCCCCTCAAGTTTGTCTCCCTACTTCTTGTTCGTGTTTTTTATTTAATTTTTATTTTTTATTACAGCAAGTTTGATTACAATGTTTGGCTTGTTGGAGGTGTGGAAGATGTGCTTCTTTTACACATATACACATGTCTGTTTTTCCTGGGATCCTTTTCCCATGTACGTTATGACAGAATGATGAGTAGTCTTTTGGTATTCCGTAGGTCTTTGGTGATTATATATGTCACCTGTGTCTGTATAAGTCTGTTAACCCTGATATCGTAATGAAACCCATCCTCACACCTTTCCATTGGTGAACCATAAGTTTGTTTAATGAATCTCTGATTGCCCTTCTCGGTGGAAATATCTGCCCTGGTATCCATTTTTAGGTAACACCTATAAGTGATATGATATGATATGTGTCTTTCACTTTCTGACTTACTACAAGTCACGTGATTACCTCTAGACTCATCTACGGTGGTGCAAATGGCATTGTGTTCTGTTTTTGCTTGGCTTCTCTTCTGCCTTAGCAAGGTCCATTTTCAACAATGTGATTCCCTGAGTGTTGTGGATTAGCTGACCGGGGCAGCCTTACCCTGCCGCCCGGCCCTCCTCAGGTGTGCTGGTTGAGGTCAATATAAGCAGCGCTCCAGGCAGCAATAGCCCCTGAAGCTGTGCCTGACTCCATATTCTCTGCCCCGTCAGCAGTCTCGGAGCTGTGCTGGTGGGAGGGAATGAGGGGCCACAGCTTTGTTGGTGGCCCGGTGTGAGTGGGGTTCTGCTGGCCTTTCTGCAGGAGTTGCCAGGCTTCCACCTGTAAAGAAGAGGATGTGTCACCCATACCTTCCGCTGGAATTTCTCTCCGGACAGAGGTGAGGAAGGAAAAAAGCAGTGGGGGCCGGGACAGGTGGGGTATCTCAGGCAGGACAACGGAAAGCTTCCGGAAGAGCGGCCGGGGGCAGGACCACCCTGGCTGGCCTGCAGGCACCAAGTTGGCCTGCGTGTTGTTGCTGGTGTGGCTCCACGGCCCTTCCTCTAGTCTTTCAAGCCCTTGTACATATTCAGGTGTTTTACCTGGGAAGGGTGGGAACAGTTCAGCAGTAGCTGGCCTTGGTCTCAGCTCACCTTTATTCAGAGATGCCACGGCATGGTCCCCCAGCTTTGCAATGAGGACGCTCCTTGCGTGGGGTGTGGTTTTCTGGCTGTATGGGAGATGATTCCCCACCTCTGACCAATTTCAGAATTGTTTACCGCTGGAGCAAGTGCCCTGATAGGGTTTTCCTCTGTATAACTGGTGGGTTCAGGTTTTTTTTTCTTTTATGGTTCAAATTAGATTTTATTCCTCTTTTATGTATTTATAGATATAAGCATGGAAATAATTCATTCGTATAAATACATCTGTGTGAAGTGAAGAACTTTTTTCTGTATTATATTTAAATTTTATTTTTGAAAATTTTGAAATTTAATTTTATTTACTTTTTTATACAGCAGGTTATTATCAGTTATGTATTTTATGCATATACATGTATGCAGGTCAATCCCAATGTCCCAACTCATCCCACCACCACCACACCATGGCTTCCCACACTTGGTGTCCATACGTTTGTTCTCTACCTCTGTGTCTCTATTTCTTCCCTGCAAACCAGTTCATCTGTACCAGTTTTTAGGTTCCACATATATGCATTAATATACAATATTTGTCCTCTTTCTGACTTACTTCATTCTGTATGACAGTCTCTAGATCCATCGATGTCTCTACAAATGACCCAGTTTCATTCCTTTTTATGGCTGAGTAATATTCCATTTTATACATGTACCACATCTTTATCCATTCATCTGTCTGTGGGCATTTAGGTTCCTTCCATTACCTGGCTATTTTAAATAGTGCTGCAATGAACATTGTGGTCAATGTGCCTTTTTGATTTATGGTTTTCTCTGGGTATATGCCCAGAAGTGGTATTGCTGGATCAGATGGTAATTCTATTTCTACTTTTTTAAAGGAAACTCCATAGTGTTCTCCATAGTGACTGTATCAATTTACATTCCCACCAATAGTGGAAGAGGGATCCTTTTCTCCCCACCCTCCCCAGAATTTGTTGTTTGTAGATTTTCTGATGATGCCGATTCTAACAGGTGTGAGGTGATACCTCATTGTAGTTTTGATTTGCATTTCTCTAATAATTAGTGCTCTTGAGCAGCTTTTCATGTGCGTCTTGGCCATCTCTGTGTCTTCTTTGAAGAAACGTCTCTTTAGATCTTCTGCCCATTTTTGTATTGGGTTGTTTGTTTTTTTTAATATTAAGCCGCATGAGCTGTTTATATATATTGGAGAGTAAACCTTTGTCCATTGATTCGTTTGAACGATTTTCGCCCTTTCTGAGGGATGCCTTTTTCCATTCCTGTTTTTTTAACCAAAAAAGAAAGAAAGACAAAGAGGCAGAACACTAATGTGCGTAAAATATGGCTTTTGAAACGGTCGTTTTGAAATATGGACGTCCTTTGAATTTTTTGGTCGATATGTGACCCCAGGATTTGTTTTCAGGGCAGGTGTCATTTACAGGCCTGCAATGATTTTGAATATCAACTGACCTTTAGCGCTGGGATTAAAGCTGCTGTTGTGTGAAACGGCCACAAGGTGGCAGCAGTTCTCTCTTTCAAATCTGGTTATTAGTGCAACGGAGCCTCAATGGAAGTCGTGTTCTAGATTGGAATTTAAATGGAATGTGCCAGGAGAAAGCCCCTCATGTTTGTCTCACTACTTCTTGTTCGTGTTTTTAATTTAATTTTTTATTTTTTATTACAGCAAGTTTGATAACAATGTTTGGCTTGTTGTAGGTGTGGAAGATGTGGTTCTTTTACACATATACAGATGTCTGTTCTTCCTGGGATCCTTTGCCCATGTACGTTATGACAGAATGTTGAGTAGTCCTCTCTTTGTATTCCGTAGGTCTTAGGTGATTATATATGTCACCTGTGTTTGTATATGTCTGTTAACCCCAATATCGTAATGAAACCCATCCTCACACCTTACCATTGGTGAACCATAAGTTTGTTTAATGAATCTGTGATTGCCCTTCTCCGTGGAAATATCTGCCCTGGTATCCATTTTTAGGTAACACCTATAAGTGATATGATACGATATGTGTCTTTCACTTTCTGACTTACTACAAGTCATGTGATAACCTCTAGGCTCATCTACGGTGCTGCAAATGGCATTGTGTCCTTTTTTTCCTTGGCTTCTATTCTGCTTTATCGAGGTCCATTTTCAACACTGTGATACCATGAGGGTTGTGGATTAGCTGACGTGGGCAGCCTTATCCTGCCGGCCCGCCCTCCCCAGGTGTGCCTGGTTGAGGTCAATATAAACAGTGCTCCAGGCAGCAATAGCCCCTGAAGCTGTGCCTGCCTCCATATTCTTTGCCCCGTGAGCAGTCTCGGGGCTCTGCTGGTGGGAGGGAGTGAGGGGCCACAGCTTTGATGGTGGCCCTGTGTGAGTGGAGTTCTGCTGGCCTTTCTGCAGGAGTTGCCAGGCTGCCACCTGTAAAGAAGAGGATGTGTCACCCATACCTTCCGCTGGAATTTCTCTCCGGACAGAGGTGAGGAAGGAAAAAAGCAGTGGGGGCCGGGACAGGTGGGGTATCTCAGGCAGGAAAATGGAAAGCTTCCGGAAGAGCGCCCGGGGCCAGGACCACCCTGGCTGGGCTGCAGGCATCAAGTTGGCCTGCGTGCTGTCGCTGGTGTGGCTCCACGGCCCTCCCTCTAGTCTTTCACGCCCTTGTACATATTCAGGTGTTTTACCTGGAAGGGTGGGAAGAGTTTAGCAGCAGCTGGCCTGGGGCTCAGCTCACCTTTATTCAGAGATGCCTCAGCTCGGTCCCCCAGCTTTGCAATGAGGACGCTCCTTGCGTGGGGGGTGGGTTGCTGGCTGTATGGGAGATGATTCCCCACCTCTGACCAATTTCAGAATTGTTTGCCGCTGGAGCAGGAGCCCTGATAGGGTTTTCCTCTGTATAACTGGTGGGTTCAGGTTTTTTTTCTTTTATGGTTCAAGTTAGATTTTATTCCTCTTTTATATATTTATAGATATAAGCATGGAAATAATTCATTCCTATAAATACATCTGTGTGAAGGGAAGAACTTTTTTCTGTTTTATATTTAAATTTTATTTTTTAAAATTTTGAAATTTAATTTTATTTACTTTTATATTACAGCAGGTTATTATTAGTTATGTATTTTATGCATATACATGTATACAGGTGAATCTCAATCTCCCAACTCGTCCCACCACCACCACCCCATGGCTTCCCACACTTGGTGTCCATACGTTTGTTCTCTACCTGTGTGTCTCTATTTCTTCCCTGCAAACCAGTTCATCTGTACCATTTTTTAGGTTCCACATATATGCATTAATATACAATATTTGTTTTCCTCTTTCTGACTTACTTCATTCTGTATGACAGTCTCTAGATCCATCGATGTCTCTACAAATGACCCAGTTTCATTCCTTTTTATGGCCGAGTAATATTCCATTTTATATATGTACCCCAATTTTATCCATTCATCTGTCTGTGGGCATTTAGGTTGCTTCCATTACCTGGCTATTGTAAATAGTGCTACAATGAACATTGTGGTGAATGTGCCTTTTTGATTTATGGTTTTCTTTGGGTATATGCCCAGAACTGGGATTGGTTGATCAGATGGTAATTCTATTTCGAGTTTTTTTTAAGGAAACTCCATACTGTTCTCCATAGTGACTGTATCAATTTACATTCCCACCAATAGTGGAAGAGGGCTCCTTTTGTCCACACCCTCCCCAGAATTTGTTGTTTGTAGATTTTCTGATGATGCCGATTCTAACAGGTGTGAGGTGATACCTCATTGTAGTTTTGATTTGCATTTCTCTAATAATTAGTGCTGTTGAGCAGCTTTTCATGTGCGTCTTGGCCATCTCTGTGTCTTCTTTGAAGAAACGTATCTTTAGATCTTCTGCCCATTTTTGTATTGGGTTGTTTGTTTTTTTAATATTAAGCTGCATGAGCTGTTTATATATATTGGAGATTAAACCTTTGTCCATTGATTCATTTGCAACTATTTTCGCCCCTTCTGAGGGATGCCTTTTTCCATTCCCGTTTTTTTAACCAAAAAAGAAAGAAAGAAAAAGAAGCAGAAAACTAATGTGCATAAAATATGCCTTTTGAAACGGTCGTTTTGAAATATGGACGTCCTTTGAATTTTTTGGTCGATATGTGACCCCAGGATTTGTTTTCAGGGCAGGTGTCATTTACAGGCCTGCAATGATTTTGAATATCAACTGACCATTAGCGCTGGGATTAAAGCTGCTGTTGTGTGAAACGGCCACAAGGTGGCAGCAGTTCTCCCTTACCAATTCTGGTTACTAGGGCAACAGAGCCTCAATGGAAGTCGTGTTCTAGATTGGAATTTAGAATGGAATGTGCCAGGAGAAAGCCCCTCAAGTTTGTCTCCCTACTTCTTGTTCGTGTTTTTAATTTAATTTTTATTTTTTATTACAGCAAGTTTGATTACATTGTTTGGCTTGTTGGAGGTGTGGAAGATGTGGTTCTTTTACACATATACACATGTCTGTTTTTCCTGGGATCCTTTTCCCATGTACGTTATGACAGAATGATGAGTAGTCTTTTGGTATTCCGTAGGTCTTTGGTGATTATATATGTCACCTGTGTTTGTATAAGTCTGTTAACCCCGATATCGTAATGAAACCCATCCTCACAGCTTTCCATTGGTGAACCATAAGTTTATTTAATGAATCTCTGATTGCCCTTCTCGGTGGAAATATCTGCCCTGGTATCCATTTTTAGGTAACACCTATAAGTGATATGATATGATATGTGTCTTTCACTTTCTGACTTACTACAAGTCACGTGATTACCTCTAGACACATCTACGGTGGTGCAAATGGCATTGTGTTCTTTTTTTCCTTGGCTTCTCTTCTGCCTTAGCAAGGTGCATTTTCAACAATGTGATTCCCTGAGTGTTGTGGATTAGCTGACCTGGGCAGCCTTACCCTGCCGCCCGGCCCTCCCCATGTGTGCCTGGATGAGGTCAATATAAACAGCGCTCCAGGCAGCAATAGCCCCTGAATCTGTGCCTGACTCCATATTATCTGCCCCGTCAGCAGTCTCGGGGCTGTGCTGGTGGGAGGGAATGAGGGGCCACAGCTTTGTTGGTGGCCCGGTGTGAGTGGGGTTCTCCTGGCCTTTCTGCAGGAGTTGCCAGGCTGCCACCTGTAAAGAAGAGGATGTGTCACCCATACCTTCCGCTGGAATTTCTCTCCGGACAGAGGTGAGAAAGGAAAAAAGCAGTGGGGGCCGGAACAGGTGGGGTATCTCAGGCAGGACAATGTAAAGCTTCCGGAAGAGCGCCCGGGGGCAGGGCCACCGTGTCTGGCCTGCAGGCACCAAGTTGGCCTGCGTGCTGTTGCTGGTGTGGCTCCACGGCCCTTCCTCTAGTCTTTCAAGCCCTTGTACATATTCAGGTGTTTTACCTGGGAAGGGTGGGAACAGTTCAGCAGCAGCTGTGCTGGGGCTCAGCTCACCTTTATTCAGAGATGCCTCGGCATGATCCCCCAGCTTTGCAATGAGGAGGCTCCTTGCATGGGGTGTGGTTTTCTGGCTGTATGGGAGATGATTCCCCACCTCTGACCAATTTCAGAATTGTTTACCGCTGGAGCAAGTGCCCTGATAGGGTTTTCCTCTGTATAACTGCTGGGTTCAGGTTTTTTTTTCTTTTATGGTTCAACTTAGATTTTATTCCTCTTTTATGTATTTATAGATATAAGCATGGAAATAATTCATTCGTATAAATACATCTGTGTGAAGGGAAGAACTTTTTTCTGTATTATTTTTAAATTTTATTTTTGAAAATTTTGAAATTTAATTTTATTTACTTTTTTATACAGCAGGTTATTATCAGTTATGTATTTTATGCATATACATGTATGCAGGTCAATCCCAATCTCCCAACTCATCCCACCACCACCACACCATGGCTTCCCACACTTTGGGTCCATACGTTTGTTCTCTACCTCTGTCTCTATTTCTTCCCTACAAACCAGTTCATCTGTACCAGTTTTTAGGTTCCACATATATCTATTAATATACAATATTTGTCCTCTTTCTGACTTACTTCATTCTGTATGACAGTCTCTAGATCCATCGATGTCTCTACAAATGACCCAGTTTCATTCCTTTTTATGGCTGAGTAATATTCCATTTTATAGATGTACCACATCTTTATCCATTCATCTGATGTGGGCATTTAGGTTGCTTCCGTTACCTGGCTATTGTAAATAGTGCTGCAATGAACATTGTGGTGAATGTGCCTTTTTGATTTATGGTTTTATCTGGGTATATGCCCAGAAGTGGGATTGCTGGATCAGATGGTAATTCTATTTCTAGTTTTTTTAAGGAAACTCCATAGTGTTCTCCATAGTGACTGTATCAATTTACATTCCCACCAGTAGTGGAAGAGGGATCCTTTTGTCCCCACCCTCCCCAGAATTTGTTGTTTGTAGATTTTCTGATGATGCCGATTCTAACAGGTGTGAGGTGATACCTCATTGTAGTTTTGATTTGCATTTCTCTAATAATTTGTGCTCTTGAGCAGCTTTTCATGTGCGTCTTGGCCATCTCTGTGTCTTCTTTGAAGAAACGTCTCTTTAGATCATCTGCCCATTTTTGTATTGGGTTGTTTGTTTTTTTTAATATTAAGCCGCATGAGCTGTTTATATATATTGGAGAGTAAACCTTTGTCCATTGATTCGTTTGCAACGATTTTCGCCCTTTCTGAGGGATGCCTTTTTCCATTCCCTTTTTTTAACCAAAAAAGAAAGAAAGACAAAGAAGCAGAACACTAATGTGAGTAAAATATGGCTTTTGAAACGGTCGTTTTGAAATATGGACATCCTTTGAATTTTTTGTTCGATATGTGACCCCAGGATTTGTTTTCAGGGCAGGTGTCATTTACAGGCCTGCAATGATTTTGAATATCAACTGACCTTTAGCGCTGGGATTAAAGCTGCTGTTGTTTGAAACGGCCACAAGGTGGCAGCAGTTCTCTCTTTCAAACCTGGTTATTAGTGCATCAGAGCCTCAATGGAAGTCGTGTTCTAGATTGGAATTGAGAATGGAATGTGCCAAGAGAAAGCCCCTCATGTTTGTATCACTACTTCTTGTTCGTGTTTTTAATTTAATTTTTTATTTTTTATTACAGCAAGTTTGATTACAATGTTTGGCTTGTTGTAGGTGTGGAAGATGTCGTTCTTTGACACATATACAGATGTCTGTTCTTCCTGGGATCCTTTGCCCATGTACGTTATGACAGAATGTTGAGTAGTCCTCTCTTTGTATTCCGTAGGTCTTAGGTGATTATATATGTTACCTGTGTTTGTATATGTCTGTTAACCCCAATATCGTAATGAATTCAATCCTCACACCTTTCCTTTGGTGAACCATAAGTTTGTTTAATGAATCTGTGATTGCCCTTCTCCGTGGAAATATCTGCCCTGGTATCAATTTATAGGTAACACCTATAAGTGATATGATATGATATGTGTCTTTCACTTTCTGACTTACTCCAAGTCACGTGATTAACTCTAGACTCATCTACGGTGCTGCAAATGGCCTTGTGTCCTTTTTTTCCTTGGTAAATATTCTGTTTTAGCGAGGTCCATTTTCTGCAATGTGATTCCCTGATGGCTGAGGATTAGCTGACCTGGGCAGCCTGACACTGCCGGTAAGCGCTCCCCAGGTGTGCCTGGGTTGAGGTCAATATAAACAGCACTCCAGGCATCAATGGCCACAGCAGCTGTGCCTGACTCCGTCTCGGGGCTGTGCTGGTGGGAGGGTGTGAGGGTCCACGGCTTTGTTGGTGGCCCGGTGTTAGTGGGGCTCTGCTGGACTTTCTGCAGGAGTTGCCAGGCTGCCAACTGTAAAGAAGAGGATGTGTCACCCATAAATTCCACAGGAATATCTCTCCGGGCTGAGGTGAGGAAGGAAAAAATGGAGTGGGGGCCGGGACAGGAGGGGTATCTCAGGCAGGGCAATGGAAAGCTTCCAGAAGAGTGCCCGTGGCCAGGACCATCCTGGCTGACCTGCGGGCACCAAGGTGGCCTGCGTGCTGTCGCTGGTGTGGCTCCACGGCCCTTCCTCTAGGCTTTCAATCCCTTGTACATATTCAGGTGTTTCACGTGGGAAGGGTGGGAACAGTTCAGCAGCAGCTGGCCTGGGGCTCAGCTCACGTTTACTCACAGAGGCCTCGGCACGGTCCCCCAGCTTTGCAATAAGGACGCTCCTTGCGTGGGAGGGCTGGGCTGCTGGCTGTATGGGAGATGATTCCCCACCTCTGACCAATTTCAGAATTGTTTACCACTGGAGCAAGTGCCTTGGTAGTGTTTTCCTCTGTATAACTGTTAGGTTTGGGTTTTTTTTTCTTTTTTGGTTCAAGTTAGATTTTATTCCTCTTTTATGTATTTATGGATATAAGCATGGAAATAATTCATTCTTATAAATACATCAGTGTGAATGGAAGAAATTTTTTTCTGTTTTATTTTTACATTTTATTTTTAAAAATTTTGAAATTTAATTTTATTTATTTTTTTATACAGTAGCTTATTATTAGTTATCTATTTTATGCATATACATGTATACAGGTCAATCCCAATCTCCCAACTCATCCCACCACCACCACCCCATGGCTTCCCCCACTTTGTGTCCATACGTTTGTTCTCTACCTCTGTGTCTCTATTTCTGCCCTGCAAACCAGTTCATCTGTCCCATTTTTCTAGGTTCCACATATAGGCATTAATATACAATATTTGTTTTTCTCTTTCTGACTTACTTCACTCTGTATGACAGTCTCTAGATCCATCAACTTCTCTACAAATGACCCAGTTTCATTCCTTTTTATGGCTGAGGAATATTCAATTTTATATATGTACCACATCTTTATCCATTCGTCTGTCTGTGGCCATTTAGGTTGCTTCCATTACCTGGCTATTGTAAATAGTGCTGCAATGAACATTGTGTGACTGTGACTTTGTGATTTATGGTTTTCTCTGGGTATATGCCCAGAAGTGGGATTGCTGGATCCTATGGTAATTCTCTTTTTAGTTTTTTAAAGGAACCTCCATACTATTCTCCGTCGTGACTGTATCAATTTACATTCCCACCAATAGCGGAAGAGGGTTCCTTTTGTCCACACCCTCCCCAGAATTTGTTGTTTGTAGATTATCTGATGATGCCGATTCTAACAGGTGTGAGGTCTTACCCCATTGTAGTTTTGATTTGCATTTCTCTAATAATTGGTGATGTTGAGCAGCTTTTCATGTGCGTCTTGGCCATCTCTGTGTCTTCTTTGAAGAAACGTCTCTATAGATCTTCTGCCCATTTTTGTATTGGGTTGTTTGTTTTATTAATATTAAGCTGCATGAGCTTTTATATATATTGGAGATTAAACCTTTGTCCATTGATTCGTTTGTGAACGTTTTCGCCCATTCTGAGGGTTGCCTTTTTCCATTCCCGTTTTTTTAACAAAGAAAGAAAGAAAGCAAAAGAAGCAGAACACTAATGTGCGTGAAATATGCCTCTTGAAACTGTCGTTTTGAAATATGGACGTCTTTTGAATTTTTTGGTCGATATATGACCCCAGGATTTGTTTTCAGGGCAGGTGTCATTTACAGGCCTGTAATGATTTGGAATATCCACTGACCATTAGCGCTGGGATTAAATCTGCTGTTGTGTGAAACGGCCACAAGGTGGCAGCAGTTCTCCCTTACCAAATCTGGTTACTAGGGCAGCAGAGCCTCAATGGAAGTCGCGTTCTAGATTGGAATGTAGAACGGAATGTGCCAGGAGAAAGCCCCTCAAGTTTGTCTCACTACTTCTTGTTCGTGTTTTTAATTTATTTTTTTTATTTTTTATTACAGCAAGTTTGAGTACAACGTTTAGCTTGTTGTAGGTGGGCAAGAGGTGGTTCTTTTACACATATACATATGTCTGTTCTTCCTGGGATCCTTTTCCCATGTACGTTATGACAGAATGTTGAGTAGTCTTCTCTTGGTACTCCGTAGGTCTTTGGTGATTATATACGTCTACTGTGTTTGTATATGTCTGTTAACCCCAATATCTTAATGAATTCAATCCTCACACCTTTCCTCTGGTGATCCATAAGTTTGTTTAATGAATCTGTGATTGCCCTTCTCCGTGGAAATATCTGCCCTGGTATCAATTTATAGGTAACACCTATAAGTGATATGATATGATATGTGTCTTTCACTTTCTGACTTACTCCAAATCACGTGATTACCTCTAGACTCATCTACGTTGCTGCAAATGGCACTGTGTCCTTTTTTTCCTTGGCGAATATTCTGTCTTAGCGAGGTCCATTTTCTGCAATGTGAATCCCTGAGGGCTGAGGATTAGCTGACCTGGGCAGCCTGACCCTGCCGGCAAGCCCTCCCCAGGTGTGCCTGGGTTGAGGTCAATATAAACAGCACTCCAGGCAGCAATAACCCCAGCAGCTTTGCCTGACTCCATATTCTCTGCCCCGTCAGCAGTCTCGGGGCTGTGCTGGTGGGAGGGTGTGAGGGTCCACGGCTTTGTGGGTGGCCCGGTGTGAGTGGGGCTCTGCTGGAATTTCTGCAGGAGTTGCCAGGCTGCCACCTGTAAAGAAGACGATGTGTCACCCATAACTTCCACTGGAATATCTCTCCGGGCTGAGGTGAGGAAGGAAAAAAAGGAGTGGGGGCCGGGACAGGAGGGGTATCTCAGGCAGGGCAATGGAAAGCTTCCAGAAGAGTGCCCGTGGCCAGGACCATCCTGGCTGACCTGCGGGCACCAAGGTGGCCTGCGTGCTGTCGCTGGTGTGGCTCAACGGCCCTTCCTCTAGGCTTTCAAGCCCTTGTACATATTCAGGTGTTTCACCTGGGAAGGGTGGGAACAGTTCAGCAGCAGCTGGCCTGGGGCTCAGCTCACGTTTACTCACAGAGGCCTCGGCACGGTCCCCCAGCTTTGCAATAAGGACGCTCCTTGCGTGGGCAGGCGGGGCTGCTGGCTGTATGAGAGATGATTCCCCACTTCTGACCAATTTCAGAACTGTATTCCACTGGAGCAAGTGCCTTGGTAGTGTTTTCCTCTGTATAACTGTTAGGTTCAGGGTTTTTTTTCTTTTTTGGTTCAAGTTAGATTTTATTCCTCTTTTATGTATTTATAGATATAAGCATGGAAATAATTCATTCTTATAAATACATCAGTGTGAATGGAAGAACTTTTTTTTCTGTTTTATTTTTACATTTTATTTTTAAAAATTTTGAAATTTAATTTTATTTATTATTTTATACAGTAGGTTATTATTACTTATCTATTTTATGCATAAACATGTATACAGGTCAATCCCAATCTCCCAACTCATCCCACCACCACCACCCCATGTCTTCCCCCACTTTGTGTCCATACGTTTGTTCTCTACCTCTGTGTCTCTATTTCTGCCCTGCAAACCAGTTCATCTGTACCATTTTTTCTAGGTTCCACATATAGGCATTAATATACAATATTTGTTTTTCTCTTTCTGACTTACTTCACTCTGTATGACAGTCTCTAGATCCATCAACTTCTCTACAAATGACCCAGTTTCATTCATATTTATGGCTGAGTAATATTCCATTTTATATACGTACAACGTCTTTATCCATTCGTGTGTCTGTGGCCATTTAGGTTGCTTCCATTACCTGGCTATTGTAAATAGTGCTGCAATGAACATTGTGTGAATGTGTCTTTGTGATTTATGGTTTTCTCTGGGTATATGCCCAGAAGTGGGATTGCTGGATCCTATGGTAATTCTCTTTTTAGTTTTTTAAAGGAACCTCCATACTGTTCTCCATAGTGACTGTATCAATTTACCTTCCCACCAATAGCGGAAGAGGGTTCCTTTTGTCCACACCCTCCCCAGAATTTGTTGTTTGTAGATTATCTGATGATGCCCATTCTAACAGGTGTGAGGTCTTACCTCATTGTAGTTTTGATTTGCATTTCTCTAATAATTAGTGATGTTGAGCAGCTTTTCATGTGCGTCTTGGCCATCTCTGTGTCTTCTTTGAAAAAATGTCTATTTAGATCTTCTGCCCATTTTTGTATTGGGTTGTTTGTTTTATTAATATTAAGCTGCATGAGCTGTTTATATATATTGGAGATTAAACCTTTGTCCTTTGATTCGTTTGTGAACGTTTTCGCCCATTCTGATGGTTGACTTTTTCCATTCCCGTTTTTTTAACAAAGAAAGAAAGAAAGCAAAAGAAGCAGAACACTAATGTGCGTGAAATATGCCTCTTGAAACTGTCGTTTTGAAATATGGACGTCTTTTGAATTTTTTGGTCGATATATGACCCCAGTATTTGTTTTCAGGGCAGGTGTCATTTACAGGCCTGTAATGATTTGGAATATCCACTGACTATTAGCGCTGGGATTAAAGCTGCTGTTGTGTGAAACGGCCACAAGGTGGCAGCAGTTCTCCCTTACCAAATCTGGTTACTAGGGCAGCAGAGCCTCAATGGAAGTCGCGTTCTAGATTGGAATGTAGAACGGAATGTGCCAGGAGAAAGCCCCACAAGTTTGTCTCACTACTTCTTGTTCGTGTTTTTAATTTAATTTTTTATTTTTTATTACAGCAAGTTTGAGTACAACGTTTAGCTTGTTGTAGGTGTGCAAGAGGTGGTTCTTTTACACATATACATATGTCTGTTCTTCCTGGGATCCTTTTCCCATGTACGTTATGACAGAATGTTGAGTAGTCTTCTCTTGGTACTCCGTAGGTCTTTGGTGATTATATACGTCTACTGTGTTTGTATATGTCTGTTAACCCCAATATCGTAATGAATTCAATCCTCACACCTTTCGTTTGGTGAACCATAAGTTTGTTTAATGAATCTGTGATTGCCCTTCTCCGTGGAAATATCTGCCCTGGTATCAATTTATAGGTAACACCTATAAGTGATATGATATGATATGTGTCTTTCACTTTCTGACTTACTCCAAGTCACGTGATTAACTCTAGACTCATCTACGGTGCTGCAAATGGCATTGTGTCCTTTTTTTCCTTGGCGAATATTCTGTTTTAGCGAGGTCCATTTTCTGCAATGTGATTCCCTGAGGGCTGAGGATTAGCTGACCTGGGCAGCCTGACACTGCCGGCAAGCGCTCCCCAGGAGTGCCTGGGTTGAGGTCAATATAAACAACACTCCAGGCAGCAACAGCCCCTGCAACTGTGCCTGACTCCGTTTCGGGGCTGTGCTGGTGGGAGGGTGTGAGGGTCCACGGCTTTGTGGGTGGCCCGGTGTTAGTGGGGCTCTGCTGGACTTTCTGCAGGAGTTGCCAGGCTGCCACCTTTAAAGAAGAGGATGTGTCACCCATAACTTCCACTGGAATATCTCTCCGGGCTGAGGTGAGGAAGGAAAAAAAGGAGTGGGGGCCGGGACAGGAGGTTTATCTCAGGCAGGGCAATGGAAAGCTTCCAGAAGAGCGTCCATGGCCAGGACCATCCTGGCTGACCTGCAGGCACCAAGGTGGCCTGCGTGCTGTCGCTGGTGTGGCTCCACGGCCCTTCCTCTAGGCTTTCAATCCCTTGTACATATTCCAGTGTTTCACCGGGGAAGGGTGGGAACAGTTCAGCAGCAGCTGGCCTGGGGCTCAGCTCACGTTTACTCACAGGGGCCTCGGCACGGTCCCCCAGGTTTGCAATAAGGACGCTCCTTGCGTGGGCGGGCGGGGCTGCTGGCTCTATGGGAGATGATTCCCCATCTCTGACCAATTTCAGAATTGTTTACCACTGGAGCAAGTGCCTTGGTAGTGTTTTCCTCTGTATAACTGTTAGGTTCAGTTTTTTTTCTTTTCTGGTTCAAGTTAGATTTTATTCCTCTTTTATGTATTTATGGATATAAGCATGGAAATAATTCATTCTTATAAATACATCAGTGTGAATGGAAGAACATTTTTTCTGTTTTATTTTTACATTTTATTTTTAAAATTTTTGAAATTTAATTTTATTTATTTTTTTTTATACAGTAGGTTATTATTAGTTATCTATTTTATGCATAGACATGTATACAGGTCAATCCCAATCTCCCAGCTCATCCCACCACCACCACCCCAAGGCTTCCCCCACTTTGTGTCCATACGTTTGTTCTCTACCTCTGTGTCTCTATTTCTGCCCTGCAAACCAGTTCATCTGTAGCATTTTTCTAGGTTCCACATATAGGCATTAATATACAATATTTGTTTTTCTCTTTCTGACTTACTTCACTCTGTATGACAGTCTCTAGATCCATCAGCTTCTCTACAAATGACCCAGTTTCATTCCTTTTTATGGCTGAGTAATATTCCATTTTATATATGTACCACATCTTTATCCATTCGTCTGTCTGTGGGCATTTAGGTTGCTTCCATTACCTGGCTATTGTAAATAGTGCTGCAATGAACATTGTGGTGAATGTGTCTCTGTGATTTATGGTTTTCTCTGGGTATATGCCCAGAAGTGGGATTGCTGGATCCTATGGTAATTCTCCTTTTAGTTTTTTAAAGGAACCTCCATACTGTTCTCCATAGTGACTCTATCAATTTACATTCCCACCAATAGCGGAAGAGGGTTCCTTTTGTCCACACCCTCCCCAGAATTTGTTGTTTGTGGATTATCTGATGATGCCGATTCTAAAAGGTGTGAGGTCTTACCTCATTGTTGTTTTGATTTGCATTTCTCTAATAATTAGTGATGTTGAGCAGATTTTCATGTGCGTCTTGGCCATCTCTGTGTCTTCTTTGAAGAAACGTCTATTTAGATCTTCTGCCCATTTTTGTATTGGGTTGTTTATTGTATTAATATTAAGCTGCATGAGCTGTATATATATATTGGAGATTAAACCTTTGTCCATTGATTCGTTTGTGAACGTTTTCGCCCCTTCTGAGGGTTACCTTTTTCCATTCCCGTTTTTTTAACAAAGAAAGAAAGGAAGCAAAAGAATCAGAACACTAATGAGCGTGAAATATGCCTCTTGAAACTGTCGTTTTGAAATATGGACGTCTTTTGAATTTTTTGGTCGATATATGACCCCAGGATTTGTTTTCAGGGCAGGTGTCATTTACAGGCCTGTAATGATTTGGAATATCCACTGACCATTAGCGCTGGGATTAAAGCTGCTGTTGTGTGAAACGGCCACAAGGTGGCAGCAGTTCTCCCTTACCAAATCTGGTTACTAGGGCAGCAGAGCCTCAATGGAAGTCGCGTTCTAGATTGGAATTTAGAACGGAATGTGCCAGGAGAAAGCCACTCAACTTTGTCTCACTACTTCTTGTTCGTGTTTTTAATTTAATTTTTTATTTTTTATTACAGCAAGTTTGAGTACAACGTTTAGCTTGTTGTAGGTGTGCAAGAGGTGGTTCTTTTACACATATATATATGTCTGTTCTTCCTGGGATCCTTTTCCCATGTACGTTATGACAGAATGTTGAGTAGTCTTCTCTTGGTACTCCGTAGGTCTTTGGAGATTATATATGTCTACTGTGTTTGTATATGTCTGTTAACCCCAATATCGTAATGAATTCAATCCTCACACCTTTCATTTGGTGAACCATAAGTTTGTTTAATGAATCTGTGATTGCCCTTCTCCGTGGAAATATCTGCCCTGGTATCAATCTATAGGTAACACCTATAAGTGATATGATATATGTGTCTTTCACTTTCTGACTTACTCCAAGTCACGTGATTACCTCTAGACTCATCTACGGTGCTGCAAATGGCATTGTGTGCTTCTTTTCCTTGGCGAATATTCTGTCTTAGCGAGGTCCATTTTCTGCAATGTGATTCCATGAGGGCTGAGGATTAGCTGACCTGGGCAGCCTGACCCTGCCGGCAAGCCCTCCCCAGTTGTGCCTGGGTTGAGGTCAATATAAACAGCACTCCAGGCAGCAATAGCCCCTGCAGCTGTGCCTGACTCCATATTCTCTGCCCCGTCAGCAGTCTCGGGGCTGTGCTGGTGGGAGGGTGTGAGGGTCCACGGCTTTGTGGGTGGCCCGGTGTGAGTGGGGCTCTGCTGGACTTTCTGCAGGAGTTGCCAGGCTGCCACCTGTAAAGAAGAGGATGTGTCACCCATAACTTCCACTGGAATATCTCTCCGGGCTGAGGTGAGTAAGGAAAATAAGGAGTGGGGGCCGGGAGAGGAGGGGTATCTCAGGCAGTGCAATGGAAAGCTTCCAGAAGAGCGCCCGTGGCCAGGACCATCCTGGCTGACCTGCAGGCACCAAGGTGGCCTGCGTGCTGTCGCTGGTGTGGCTCCACGGCCCTTCCTCTAGGCTTTCAAGCCCTTGTACATATTCAGGTGTTTCACCTGGGAAGGGTGGGAACAGTTCAGCAGCAGCTGGCCTGGGGCTCAGCTCACGTTTACTCACAGAGGCCTCGGCACGGTCCCCCAGCTTTGCAAAAAGGACGCTCCTTGCGTGGGCGGGCGGCGCTGCTGGCTCTATGGGAGATGATTCCCCACCTCTGACCAATTTCAGAATTGTTTACCACTGGAGCAAGTGCCTTGGTAGTGTTTTCCTCTGTATAACTGGTAGGTGTAGTTTTTTTTTTTTTTTGGTTCAAGTTAGATTTTATTCCTCTTTTATGTATTTATGGATATAAACATGGAAATAATTCATTCTTATAAATACATCAGTGTGAATGGAAGAACATTTTTTCTGTTTTACTTTTACATTTTATTTTTAAAATTTTTGAAATTTAATTTTATTTATTTTTTTTATACAGTAGGTTATTATTACTTATCTATTTTATGCATAGACATGTATACAGGTCAATCCCAATCTCTCAACTCATCCCACCACCACCACCCCATGGCTTCCCCCACTTTGTGTCCATACGTTTGTTCTCTACCTCTGTGTCTCTATTTCTGCCCTGCAAACCAGTTCATCTGTAGCATTTTTCTAGGTTCCACATATAGGCATTAATATACAATATTTGCTTTTCTCTTTCTGACTTACTTCACTCTGTATGACAGTCTCTAGATCCATCAACTTCTCTACAAATGACCCAGTTTCATTCCTTTTTATGGCTGAGTAATATTCCATTTTATATATGTACCACATCTTTATCCATTCGTCTGTCTGTGGCCATTTAGGTTGGTTCCATTACCTGGCTATTGTAAATAGTGCTGCAATGAACATTGTGGGGAATGTGTCTTTGTGATTTATGGTTTTCTCTGGGTATATGCCCAGAAGTGGGATTGCTGGATCCTATTGTAATTCTGTTTTTAGTTTTTTAAAGGAACCTCCATACTGTTCTCCATAGTGACTGTATCAATTTACATTCCCACCAATAGCGGAAGAGGGTTCCTTTGTCCACACCCTCCCCAGAATTTGCTGTTTGTAGATTATCTGATGATGCCGATTCTAACAGGTGTGAGGTCTTACCTCATTGTAGTTTTGATTTGCATTTCTCTAATAATTAATGATGTTGAGCAGCTTTTCATGTGCGTCTTGGCCATCTCTGTGTCTTCTTTGAAGAAACGTCTATTTAGATCATCTGCCCATTTTTGTATTGGGTTGTTTGTTTTATTAATATTAAGCTGCATGAGCTGTTTATATATATTGGAGATTAAACCTTTGTCCATTGATTCGTTTGTGAAAGTTTTCGCCCATTCTGAGGGTTGCCTTTTTCCTTTCCCGTTTTTTTAACAAAGAAAGAAAGAAATCAAAAGAAGCAGAACACTAATGTGCATGAAATATGCCTCTTAAAACAGTCGTTTTGAAATATGGACGTCTTTTGAATTTTTTGGTCGATATATGACCCCAGGATTTGTTTTCAGGGCAGGTGTCATTTACAGGCCTGTAATGATTTGGAATATCCACTGACCATTAGCGCTGGGATTAAAGCTGCTGTTGTGTGAAACGGGCACAAGGTGGCAGCAGTTCTCCCTTACCAAATCTGGTTACTAGGGCAGCAGAGCCTCAATGGAAGTCGCGTTCTAGATTGGAATGTAGAACGGAATGTAGCAGGAGAAAGGCCCTCAAGTTTTTCTCACTAATTCTTGTTCGTGTTTTTAATTTAATTTTTTATTTTTTATTACAGCAAGTTTGAGTACAACGTTTAGCATGTTGTAGGTGTGCAAGAGGTGTTTCTTTTACACATATACATATGTCTGTTCTTCCTGGGATCCTTTTCCCATGTACGTTATGACAGAATGTTGAGTAGTCTTCTCTTGGTACTCCATAGGTCTTTGGTGATTATATACGTCTACTGTGTTTGTATATGTCTGTTAACCCCAATATCGTAATGAATTCAATCCTCACACCTTTCCTTTGGTGAACCATAAGTTTGTTTAATGAATCTGTGATTGCCCTTCTCCGTGGAAATATATGCCCTGGTAAAAATTTATAGGTAACACCTATAAGTGATATGATATGATACGTGTCTTTCACATTCTGACTTACTACAAGTCACGTGATTACCTCGAGACTCATCTACGGTGCTGCAAATGGCATTGTGTCCTTTTTTTCCTTGGCGAATATTCTGTCTTAGCGAGGTCCATTTTCTGCAATGTGATTCCCTGAGGGCTGAGGATTAGCTGACCTGGGCAGCCTGACCCTGCCGGCAAGCCCTCCCCAGGTGTGCCTGGGTTGAGGTCAATATAAACAGCACTCCAGGCAGCAATAGCCCCTGCAGCTGTGCCTGACTCCATATTCTCTGCCCCGTCAGCAGTCTCGGGGCTGTGCTGGTGGGTCGGTGTGAGGGTCCACGGCTTTGTGGGTGGCCCGGTGTGAGTGGGGCTCTGCTGGACTTTCGGCAGGAGTTGCCAGGCTGCCACATGTATAAAGAGGATGTGTCACCCATAACTTCCACTGGATATCTCTGCGGGCTAGGTGAGTAAGGAAAAAAAGGAGTGGGGGCCGGGACAGGAGGGGTATCTCAGGCAGGGCAATGGAAAGCTTCCAGAAGAGCGCCCATGGCCAGTAACATCCTGGCTGACCTGCAGGCACCAAGTTGGCCTGCGTGCTGTTGCTGGTGTGGCTCCACGGCCCTTCCTCTAGGCTTTCAAGCCCTTTTACATATTCAGGTGTTTCACCTGGGAAGGGTGGGAAGAGTTCAGCAGCATCGGGCCTGGGGCTCAGCTTACGTTTACTCACAGAGGCCTCGGCACGGTCTCCCAGCTTTGCAATAAGGACGCTCCTTGCGTGGGCGGGCGGGGCTGCTGGCTGTATGGGAGATGATTCCCCACCTCTGACCAATTTCAGAATTGTTTACCACTGGAGCAAGTGCCTTGGTAGTGTTTTCCTCTGTATAACTTTAAGGTTCAGTTTTTTTTTTCTTTTTTGGTTCAAGGTAGATTTTATTCCTCTTTTATGTATTTATAGATATAAGCATGGAAATAATTCATTCTTATAAATACATCAGTGTGAATGGAAGAACTTTTTTTCTGTTTTATTTTTACATTTTATTTTTAAAAATTTTGAAATTTAATTTTAGTTATTTTTTATACACTAGGTTATTATTAGTTATCTATTTTATGCATAGACATGTATACAGGTCAATCCCAATCTCCCAACTCATCCCACCACCACCACCCCATGGCTTCCCCCACTTTGTGTCCATACGTTTGTTCTCTACCTCTGTGTCTCTATTTCTGCCCTGCAAACCAGTTCATCTCTACCATTTTTCTAGGTTCCACATATAGGCATTAATATACAATATTTGTTTTTCTCTTTCTGACTTACTTCACTCTGTATGACTGTCTCTAGATCCATCAACTTCTCTACAAATGACCCAGTTTCATTCCTTTTTATGGCTGAGTAATATTCCATTTTATATATGTACCACATCTTTATCCATTCGTCTGTCTGTGGGCATTTAGGTTGCTTCCATTACCTGGCTATTGTAAATAGTGCTGCAATGAACATTGTGGTGAATGTGTCTCTGTGATTTATGGTTTTCTCTGGGTTTATGCCCAGAAGTGGGATTGCTGGATCCTATGGTAATTCTCTTTTTAGTTTTTTAAAGGAACCTCCATACTGTTCTCCATAGTGACTGTATCAATTTACATTCCCACCAATAGCGGAAGAGGGTTCCTTTTGTCCACACCCTCCCCAGAATTTGTTGTTTGTAGATTATCTGATGATGCCGATTCTAACAGGTGTGAGGTCTTACCTCATTGTAGTTTTGATTTGCATTTCTCTAATAATTAGTGATGTTGAGCAGCTTTTCATGTGCGTCTTGGCCATCTCTGTGTCTTCTTTGAAGAAACGTCTCTTTAGATCTTCTGCCCATTTTTGTATTGGGTTGTTTGTTTTATTAATATTAAGCTGCATGAGCTCTTTATATATATTGGAGATTAAACCTTTGTCCATTGATTCGTTTGTGAACGTTTTCGCCCATTCTGAGGGTTGCCTTTTTCCATTCCCGTTTTTTTAACAAAGAAAGAAAGAAAGCAAAAGAAGCAGAACACTAATGTGCGTGAAATATGCCTCTTGAAACTGTCGTTTTGAAATATGGACGTCTTTTGAATTTTTTGGTCGATATATGACCCCAGGATTTGTTTTCAAGGCAGGTGTCATTTACAGGCCTGTAATGATTTTGAATATCCACTGACCATTAGCGCTGGGATTAAAGCTGCAGTTGTGTGAAACGGCCACAAGGTGGCAGCAGTTCTCCCTTACCAAATCTGGTTACTAGGGCAGCAGAGCCTCAATGGAAGTCGTGTTCTAGATTGGAATGTAGAACGGAATGTGCCAGGAGAAAGCCCCTCAAGTTTGTCTCACTACTTCTTGTTCGTGTTTTTAATTTAATTTTTTATTTTTTATTACAGCAAGTTTGAGTACAACGTTTAGCATGTTGTAGGTGTGCAAGAGGTGGTTCTTTTACACATATACATATGTCTGTTTTTCCTGGGATCCTTTTCCCATGTACGTTATGACAGAATGTTGAGTAGTCTTCTCTTGGTACTCCGTAGGTCTTTGGTGATTATATACGTCTACTGTGTTTGTATATGTCTGTTAACCCCAATATCGTAATGAATTCAATCCTCACACCTTTCCTTTGGTGAACCATAAGTTTGTTTAATGAATCTGTGATTGCCCTTCTCCGTGGAAATATCTGCCCTGGTATCAATTTATAGGTAACACCTATAAGTGATATGATATGATATGTGTCTTTCACTTTCTGACTTACTCCAAGTCACGTGATTACCTCTAGACTCATCTACGGTGCTGCAAATGGCATTGTGTGCTTCTTTTCCTTGGCGAATATTCTGTCTTAGCGAGGTCCATTTTATGCAAAGTGATACCCTGAGGGCTGAGGATTAGCTGACCTGGGCAGCCTGACCCTGCCGGCAAGCCCTCCCCAGGTGTGCCTGGGTTGAGGTCAATATAAACAGCACTCCAGGCAGCAATAGCCCCTGCAGCTGTGCCTGACTCCATATTCTCTGCCCCGTCAGCAGTCTCGGGGCTGTGCAGGTGGGTGGGTGTGAGGGTCCACGGCTTTGTGGGTGGCCCGGTGTGAGTGGGGCTCTGCTGGACTTTCGGCAGGAGTTGCCAGGCTGCCGCATGTAAAGAAGAGGATGTGTCACCCATAACTTCCACAGGATATCTCTGCGGGCTGAGGTGAGTAAGGAAAAAATGGAGTGGGGGCCGGGACAGGAGGGGTATCTCAGGCAGGGCAATGGAAAGATTCCAGAAGAGCGCCCATGGCCAGTAGCATCCTGGCTGACCTGTAGGCACCATGTTGGCCTGCGTGCTGTCGCTGGTGTGGCTCCACGGCCCTTCCTCTAGGCTTTCAAGCCCTTGTACATATTCAGGTGTTTCACCTGGGAAGGGTGGGAACAGTTCAGCAGCATCGGGCCTGGGGCTCAGCTTACGTTTACTCACAGAGGCCTCGGCACGGTCTCCCAGCTTTGCAATAAGGACGCTCCTTGCGTGGGCGGGCGGGGCTGCTGGCTGTATGGGAGATGATTCCCCACCTCTGACCAATTTCAGAATTGTTTACCACTGGAGCAAGTGCCTTGGAAGTGTTTTCCTCTGTATAACTTTAAAGTTCAGTTTTTTTTTTCTTTTTGGTTTAAGTTAGATTTTATTCCTCTTTTATGTATTTATAGATATAAGCATGGAAATAATTCATTCTTATAAATACATCAGTGTGAATGGAAGAACTTTTTTTCTGTTTTATTTTTATATTTTATTTTTAAAAATTTTGTAATTTAATTTTAGTTATTTTTTATACAGTAGGTTATTATTAGTTATCTATTTTATGCATAGACATGTATACAGGTCAATCCCAATCTCCCAACTCATCCCACCACCACCACCCCATGGCTTCCCCCAATTTGTGTCCATACGTTTGTTCTCTACCTCTGTGTCTCTATTTCTGCCCTGCAAACTAGTACATCTCTACCATTTTTCTAGGTTCCACATATAGGCATTATTATACAATATTTGTTTTTCTCTTTCTGACTTACTTCACTCTGTATGACAGTCTCTAGATCCATCAACTTCTCTACAAATGACCCAGTTTCATTCCTTTTTATGGCTGAGTAATATTCCATTTTATATATGTACCACATCTTTATCCATTCGTCTGTCTGTGGCCATTTAGGTTGCTTCCATTACCTGGCTATTGTAAATAGTGCTGCAATGAACATTGTGGTGAATGTGTCTTTGTGATTTATGGTTTTCTCTGGGTATATGCCCAGAAGTGGGATTGCTGGATCCTATGGTAATTCTCTTTTTAGTTTTTTAAAGGAACCTCCATACTGTTCTCCTTAGTGACTGTATCAATTTACATTCCCACCAATAGCGGAAGAGGGTTCCTTTTGTCCACACCCTCCCCAGAATTTGTTGTTTGTAGATTATCTGATGATGCCGATTCTAACAGGTGTGAGGTCTTACCTCATTGTAGTTTTGATTTGCATTTCTCTAATAATTAGTGATGTTGAGCAGCATTTCATGTGCGTCTTGGCCATCTCTGTGTCTTCTTTGAAGAAACGTCTCTTTAGATCTTCTGCCCATTTTTGTATTGGGTTGTTTGTTTTATTAATATTAAGCTGCATGAGCTGTTTATATATATTGGAGATTAAACCTTTGTCCATTGATTCGTTTGTGAACGTTTTCGCCCATTCTGAGGGTTGCCTTTTTCCATTCCCGTTTTTTTAACAAAGAAAGAAAGAAAGCAAAAGAAGCAGATCACTAATGTGCGTGAAATATGCCTCTTGAAACTGTCGTTTTGAAATATGGACGTCTTTTGAATTTTTTGGTCGATATATGACCCCAGGATTTGTTTTCAGGGCAGGTGTCATTTACAGGCCTGTAATGATTTTGAATATCCACTGACCATTAGCGCTGGGATTAAAGCTGCAGTTGTGTGAAACGGCCACAAGGTGGCAGCAGTTCTCCCTTACCAAATCTGGTTACTAGGGCAGCAGAGCCTCAATGGAAGTCGTGTTTTAGATTGGAATGTAGAACGGAATGTGCCAGGAGAAAGCCCCTGAAGTTTGTCTCACTATTTCTTGTTCGTGTTTTTAATTTAATTTTTTAT
This sequence comes from Mesoplodon bidens, assembly GCF_964165515.1. NCBI lineage: Eukaryota > Metazoa > Chordata > Mammalia > Artiodactyla > Ziphiidae > Mesoplodon > Mesoplodon bidens. The sequence goes on from NW_027671393.1 coordinate 109,331, forward strand.
TTTTTATTACAGCAAGTTTGAGTACAACGTTTAGCATGTTGTAGGTGTGCAAGAGGTGGTTCTTTTACACATATACATATGTCTGTTCTTCCTGGGATCCTTTTCCCATGTACGTTATGACAGAATGTTGAGTAGTCTTCTCTTGGTACTCCGTAGGTCTTTGGTGATTATATACGTCTACTGTGTTTGTATATGTCTGTTAACCCCAATATCGTAATGAATTCAATCCTCACACCTTTCCTTTGGTGAACCATAAGTTTGTTTAATGAATCTGTGATTGCCCTTCTCCGTGGAAATATCTGCCCTGGTATCAATTTATAGGTAACACCTATAAGTGATATGATATGATATGTGTCTTTCACATTCTGACTTACTACAAGTCACGTGATTACCTCGAGACTCATCTACGGTGCTGCAAATGGCATTGTGTCCTTTTTTTCCTTGGCGAATATTCTGTCTTAGCGAGGTCCATTTTCTGCAATGTGATTCCCTGAGGGCTGAGGATTAGCTGACCTGGGCAGCCTGACACTCCCTGCAAGGCCTCCCCAGGTGTGCCTGGGTTGAGGTCAATATAAACAGCACTCCAGGCAGCAATAGCCCCTGCAGCTGTGCCTGACTCCATATTCTCTGCCCCGTCAGCAGTCTCGGGGCTGTGCTGGTGGGAGGGTGTGAGCGTCCACGGCTTTGTGGGTTGCCCGGGGTGAGTGGGGCTCTCCTGGACTTTCGGCAGTAGTTGCCAGGCTGCCACATGTATAGAAGAGGATGTGTCACCCATAACTTCCACTGGATATCTCTGCGGGCTAGGTGAGTAAAGAAAAAAAGGAGTGGGGGCCGGGACAGGAGGGGTATCTCAGGCAGGGCAATGGAAAGCTTCCAGAAGAGCGCCCATGGCCAGTACCATCCTGGCTGACCTGCAGGCACCAATTTGGCCTGCGTGCTGTCGCTGGTGTGGCTCCACGGCCCTTCCTCTAGGCTTTCAAGCCCTTGTACATATTCAGGTGTTTCACCTGGGAAGGGTGGGAACAGTTCAGCAGCATCGGGCCTGGGGCTCAGCTTACGTTTACTCACAGAGGCCTCGGCACGGTCTCCCAGCTTTGCAATAAGGACGCTCCTTGCGTGGGCGGGCGGGGCTGCTGGCTGTATGGGAGATGATTCCCCACCTCTGACCAATTTCAGAATTCTTTACCACTGGAGCAAGTGCCTTGGTAGTGTTTTCCTCTGTATAACTTTAAGGTTCAGTTTTTTTTTTCTTTTTTGGTTCACGTTAGATTTTATTCCTCTTTTATGTATTTATAGATATAAGCATGGAAATAATTCATTCTTATAAATACATCAGTGTGAATGGAAGAAATTTTTTTCTGTTTTATTTTTACATTTTATTTTTAAAAATTTTGAAATTTAATTTTAGTTATTTTTTATACAGTAGGTTATTATTAGTTATCTATTTTATGCATAGACATGTATACAGGTCAATCCCAATCTCCCAACTCATCCCACCACCACCACCCCATGGCTTCCCCCACTTTGTGTCCATACGTTTGTTCTCTACCTCTGTGTCTCTATTTCTGCCCTGCAAACCAGTTCATCTCTACCATTTTTCTAGGTTCCACATATAGGCATTATTATACAATATTTGTTTTTCTCTTTCTGACTTACTTCACTCTGTATGACAGTCTCTAGATCCATCAACTTCTCTACAAATGACCCAGATTCATTCCTTTTTATGGCTGAGTAATATTCCATTTTATATATGTACCACATCTTTATCCATTCGTCTGTCTGTGGGCATTTAGGTTGTTTCCATTACCTGGCTATTGTAAATAGTGCTGCAATGAACATTGTGGTGAATGTGTCTTTGTGATTTATGGTTTTCTCTGGGTATATGCCCAGAAGTGGGATTGCTGGATCCTATGGTAATTCTCTTTTTAGTTTTTTAAAGGAACCTCCATACTGTTCTCCATAGTGACTGTATCAATTTACATTCCCACCAATAGCGGAAGAGGGTTCCTTTTGTCCACACCCTCCCCAGAATTTGTTGTTTGTAGATTATCTGATGATGCCGATTCTAACAGGTGTGAGGTCTTACCTCATTGTAGTTTTGATTTGCATTTCTCTAATAATTAGTGATGTTGAGCAGCTTTCATGTGCGTCTTGGCCATCTCTGTGTCTTCTTTGAAGAAATGTCTCTTTAGATCTTCTGCCCATTTTTGTATTGGGTTGTTTGTTTTATTAATATTAAGCTGCATGAGCTGTTTATATATATTGGAGATTAAACCTTTGTCCATTGATTCGTTTGTGAACGTTTTCGCCCATTCTGAGGGTTGCCTTTTTCCATTCCCGTTTTTTTAACAAAGAAAGAAAGAAAGCAAAAGAAGCAGATCACTAATGTGCGTGAAATATGCCTCTTGAAACTGTCGTTTTGAAATATGGACGTCTTTTGAATTTTTTGGTCGATATATGACCCCAGGATTTGTTTTCAGGGCAGGTGTCATTTACAGGCCTGTAATGATTTTGAATATCCACTGACCATTAGCGCTGGGATTAAAGCTGCAGTTGTGTGAAACGGCCACAAGGTGGCAGCAGTTCTCCCTTACCAAATCTGGTTACTAGGGCAGCAGAGCCTCAATGGAAGTCGTGTTTTAGATTGGAATGTAGAACGGAATGTGCCAGGAGAAAGCCCCTGAAGTTTGTCTCACTATTTCTTGTTCGTGTTTTTAATTTAATTTTTTATTTTTTATTACAGCAAGTTTGAGTACAACGTTTAGCATGTTGTAGGTGTGCAAGAGGTGGTTCTTTTACACATATACATATGTCTGTTCTTCCTGGGATCCTTTTCCCATGTACGTTATGACAGAATGTTGAGTAGTCTTCTCTTGGTACTCCGTAGGTCTTTGGTGATTATATACGTCTACTGTGTTTGTATATGTCTGTTAACCCCAATATCGTAATGAATTCAATCCTCACACCTTTCCTTTGGTGAACCATAAGTTTGTTTAATGAATCTGTGATTGCCCTTCTCCGTGGAAATATATGCCCTGGTAAAAATTTATAGGTAACACCTATAAGTGATATGATATGATATGTGTCTTTCACATTCTGACTTACTACAAGTCACGTGATTACCTCGAGACTCATCTACGGTGCTGCAAATGGCATTGTGTCCTTTTTTTCCTTGGCGAATATTCTGTCTTAGCGAGGTCCATTTTTTGCAATGTGATTCCCTGAGGGCTGAGGATTAGCTGACCTGGGCAGCCTGACACTGCCTGCAAGCCCTCCCCAGGTGTGCCTGGGTTGAGGTCAATATAAACAGCACTCCAGGCAGCAATAGCCCCTGCAGCTGTGCCTGACTCCATATTCTCTGCCCCGTCAGCAGTCTCGGGGCTGTGCTGGTGGGAGGGTGTGAGCGTCCACGGCTTTGTGAGTGGCCCGGTGTGAGTGGGGATCTGCTGGACATTCGGCAGGAGTTGCCAGGCTGCCACATGTATAGAAGAGGATGTGTCACCCATAACTTCCACTGGATATCTCTGCGGGCTAGGTGAGTAAAGAAAAAAAGGAGTGGGGGCCGGGACAGGAGGGGTATCTCAGGCAGGGCAATGGAAAGCTTCCAGAAGAGCGCCCATGGCCAGTACCATCCTGGCTGACCTGCAGGCACCAATTTGGCCTGCGTGCTGTCGCTGGTGTGGCTCCATGGCCCTTCCTCTAGGCTTTCAAGCCCTTGTACATATTCAGGTGTTTCACCTGGGAAGGGAGGGAACAGTTCAGCAGCATCGGGCCTGGGGCTCAGCTTACGTTTACTCACAGAGGCTTCGGCACGGTCTCCCAGCTTTGCAATAAGGACGCTCCTTGCGTGGGCGGGAGGGGCTGCTGGCTGTATGGGAGATGATTCCCCACCTCTGACCAATTTCAGAATTGTTTATCACTGGAGCAAGTGCCTTGGTAGTGTTTTCCTCTGTATAACTTTAAGGTTCAGTTTTTTTTTTCTTTTTGGTTCAAGTTAGATTTTATTCCTCTTTTATGTATTTATAGATATAAGCATGGAAATAATTCATTCTTATAAATACATCAGTGTGAATGGAAGAACTTTTTTTCTGTTTTATTTTTATATTTTATTTTTAAAAATTTTGAAATTTAATTTTAGTTATTTTTTTATACAGTAGGTTATTATTAGTTATCTATTTTATGCATAGACATGTATACAGGTCAATCCCAATCTCCCAACTCATCCCACCACCACCACCCCATGGCTTCCCCCACTTTGTGTCCATACGTTTGTTCTCTACCTCTGTGTCTCTATTTCTGCCCTGCAAACTAGTTCATCTCTACCATTTTTCTAGGTTCCACATATAGGCATTATTATACAATATTTGTTTTTCTCTTTCTGACTTACTTCACTCTGTATGACAGTCTCTAGATCCATCAACTTCTCTACAAATGACCCAGATTCATTCCTTTTTATGGCTGAGGAATATTCCATTTTATATATGTACCACATCTTTATCCATTCGTCTGTCTGTGGGCATTTAGGTTGCTTCCATTACCTGGCTATTGTAAATAGTGCTGCAATGAACATTGTGGTGAATGTGTCTTTGTGATTTATGGTTTTCTCTGGGTATATGCCCAGAAGTGGGATTGCTGGATCCTATGGTAATTCTCTTTTTAGTTTTTTAAAGGAACCTCCATACTGTTCTCCATAGTGACTGTATCAATTTACATTCCCACAAATAGCAGAAGAGGGTTCCTTTTGTCCACACCCTCCCCAGAATTTGTTGTTTGTAGATTATCTGATGATGCCGATTCTAACAGGTGTGAGGTCTTACCTCATTGTAGTTTTGATTTGCATTTCTCTAATAATTAGTGATGTTGAGCAGCATTTCATGTGCGTCTTGGCCATCTCTGTGTCTTCTTTGAAGAAACGTCTCTTTAGATCTTCTGCCCATTTTTGTATTGGGTTGTTTGTTTTATTAATATTAAGCTGCATGAGCTGTTTATATATATTGGAGATTAAACCTTTGTCCATTGATTCGTTTGTGAACGTTTTCGCCCATTCTGAGGGTTGCCTTTTTCCATTCCCGTTTTTTTAACAAAGAAAGAAAGAAAGCAAAAGAAGCAGAACACTAATGTGCGTGAAATATGCCTCTTGAAACTGTCGTTTTGAAATATGGACGTCTTTTGAATTTTTTGGTCGATATATGACCCCAGGATTTGTTTTCAGGGCAGGTGTCATTTACAGGCCTGTAATGATTTTGAATATCCACTGACCATTAGCGCTGGGATTAAAGCTGCAGTTGTGTGAAACGGCCACAAGGTGGCAGCAGTTCTCCCTTACCAAATCTGGTTACTAGGGCAGCAGAGCCTCAATGGAAGTCGCGTTCTAGATTGGAATGTAGAACGGAATGTGCCAGGAGAAAGCCCCTCAAGTTTGTCTCACTACTTCTTGTTCGTGTTTTTAATTTAATTTTTTATTTTTTATTACAGCAAGTTTGAGTACAACGTTTAGCATGTTGTAGGTGTGCAAGAGGTGGTTCTTTTACACATATACATATGTCTGTTTTTCCTGGGATCCTTTTCCCATGTACGTTATGACAGAATGTTGAGTAGTCTTCTCTTGGTACTCCATAGGTCTTCGGTGATTATATACCTCTACTGTGTTTGTATATGTCTGTTAACCCCAATATCGTAATGATTTCAATCCTCACACCTTTCCTTTGGTGAACCATAAGTTTGTTTAATGAATCTGTGTTGGCCGTTCTCCGTGGAAATATCTGCCCTGGTATCAATTTATAGGTAACACCTATAAGTGATATGATATGATATGAGTCTTTCACATTCTGACTTACTACAAGTCACGTGATTACCTCGAGACTCATCTACGGTGCTGCAAATGGCATTGTGTCCTTTTTTTCCTTGGCGAATATTCTGGCTTAGCGAGGTCCGTTTTCTGCAATGTGATTCCCTGAGGGCTGAGGATTAGCTGACCTGGGCAGCCTGACACTGCCTGCAAGGCCTCCCCAGGTGTGCCGGGGTTGAGGTCAATATAAACAGCACTCCAGGCAGCAATAGCCCCTGCAGCTGTGCCTGACTCCATATTCTCTGCCCCGTCAGCAGTCTCGGGGCTGTGCTGGTGGGAGGGTGTGAGCGTCCACGGCTTTGTGGGTGGCCCGGTGTGAGTGGGGCTCTTCTGGACTTTCGGCAGGAGTTGCCAGGCTGCCACATGTATAGAAGAGGATGTGTCACCCATAACATCCACAGGATATCTCTACGGGCTGAGGTGAGTAAGGAAAAAAAGGAGTGGGGGCCGGGACAGGAGGGGTATCTCAGGCAGGGCAATGGAAAGCTTCCAGAAAAGCGCCCGTGGCCAGGAACATCCTGGCTGACCTGCAGGCACCAAGTTGGCCTGCGTGCTGTCGCTGGTGTGGCTCCACGGCCCTTCCTCTAGGCTTTCAAGCCCTTGTACATATTCAGGTGTTTCACCTGGGAAGGGTGGGAACAGTTCAGCAGCGTCTGGCCTGGGGCTCAGCTTACGTTTACTCACAGAGGCCTCGGCACGGTCTCCCAGCTTTGCAATAAGGACGCTCCTTGCGTGGGCGGGCGGGGCTGCTGGCTGTATGGGAGATGATTCCCCACCTCTGACCAATTTCAGAATTGTTTACCCCTGGAGCAAGTGCCTTGGTAGTGTTTTCCTCTGTATAACTGTTAGGTTCAGTTTTTTTTTTCTTTTTTAGTTCAAGTTAGATTTTATTCCTCTTTTAGGTATTTATAGATATAAGCATGGAAATAATTCATTCTTATAAATACATCAGTGTGAATGGAAGAACTTTTTTTCTGTTTTATTTTTACATTTTATTTTTAAAATTTTTGAAATTTAATTTTAGTTATTTTTTTATACAGTAGGTTATTATTAGTTATCTATTTTATGCATAGACATGTATACAGGTCAATCCCAATCTCCCAACTCATCCCAACACCACCACCCCAAGGCTTACCCCACTTTGTGTCCATACGTTTGTTCTCTACCTCTGTGTCTCTATTTCTGCCCTGCAAACCAGTTCATCTCTACCATTTTTCTAGGTTCCCCATATAGGCATTATTATACAATATTTGTTTTTCTCTTTCTGACTTACTTCACTCTGTATGACAGTCTCTAGATCCATCAACTTCTCTACAAATGACCCAGTTTCATTCCTTTTTATGGCTGAGGAATATTCCATTTTATATATGTACCACATCTTTATCCATTCGTCTGTCTGTGGCCATTTAGGTTGCTTCCATTACCTGGCTATTGTAAATAGTGCTGCAATGAACATTGTGGTGAATATGTCTTTGTGATTTATGGTTTTCTCTGGATATATGCCCAGAAGTGGGATTGCTGGATCCTATGGTAATTCTCTCTTTAGTTTTTTAAAGGAACCTCCATACTGTTCTCCATAGTGACTGTATCAATTTACATTCCCACCAATAGCGGAAGAGGGTTCCTTTTGTCCACACCCTCCCCAGAATTTGTTGTTTGTAGATTATCTGATGATGCCGATTCTAACAGGTGTGAGGTCTTACCTCATTGTAGTTTTGATTTGCATTTCTCTAATAATTAGTGATGTTGAGCAGCTTTTCATGTGCGTCTTGGCCATCTCTGTGTCTTCTTTGAAGAAACGTCTCTTTAGATCTTCTACCCATTTTTGTATTGGGTTGTTTGTTTTATTAATATTAAGCTGCATGAGCTGTTTATATATATTGGAGATTAAACCTTTGTCCATTGATTCGTTTGTGAACGTTTTCGCCCATTCTGAGGGTTGCCTTTTTCCATTCCCGTTTTTTTAACAAAGAAAGAAAGAAAGCAAAAGAAGCAGAACACTAATGTGCGTGAAATATGCCTCTTGAAACTGTCGTTTTGAAATATGGACGTCTTTTGAATTTTTTGGTCGATATATGACCCCAGGATTTGTTTTCAGGGCAGGTGTCATTTACAGGCCTGTAATGATTTTGAATATCCACTGACCATTAGCGCTGGGATTAAAGCTGCAGTTGTGTGAAACGGCCACAAGGTGGCAGCAGTTCTCCCTTACCAAATCTGGTTACTAGGGCAGCAGAGCCTCAATGGAAGTCGTGTTCTAGATTGGAATGTAGAACGGAATGTGCCAGGAGAAAGCCCCTCAAGTTTGTCTCACTACTTCTTGTTCGTGTTTTTAATTTAATTTTTTATTTTTTATTACAGCAAGTTTGAGTACAACGTTTAGCATGTTGTAGGTGTGCAAGAGGTGGTTCTTTTACACATATACATATGTCTGTTCTTCCTGGGATCCTTTGCCCATGTACGTTATGACAGAATGTTGAGTAGTCTTCTCTTGGTACTCCGTAGGTCTTTGGTGATTATATACGTCTACTGTGTTTGTATATGTCTGTTAACCCCAATATCGTAATGAATTCAATCCTCACACCTTTCCTTTGGTGAACCATAAGTTTGTTTAATGAATCTGTGATTGCCCTTCTCCGTGGAAATATATGCCCTGGTAAAAATTTATAGGTAACACCTATAAGTGATATGATATGATATGTGTCTTTCACATTCTGACTTACTACAAGTCACGTGATTACCTCGAGACTCATCTACGGTGCTGCAAATGGCATTGTGTCCTTTTTTTCCTTGGCGAATATTCTGTCTTAGCGAGGTCCATTTTCTGCAATGTGATTCCCTGAGGGCTGAGGATTAGCTGACCTGGGCAGCCTGACCCTGCCGGCAAGCCCTCCCCAGGTGTGCCTGGGTTGAGGTCAATATAAACAGCACTCCAGGCAGCAATAGCCCCTGCAGCTGTGCCTGACTCCATATTCTCTGCCCCGTCAGCAATCTCGGGGCTGTGCTGGTGGGAGGGTGTGAGGGTCCATGGCTTTGTGGGTGGCCCGGTGTGAGTGGGGCTCTGCTGGACTTTCGGCAGGAGTTGCCAGGCTGCCGCATGTAAAGAAGAGGATGTGTCACCCATAACTTCCACAGGATATGCCTACGGGCTGAGGTGAGTAAGGAAAAAAAGGAGTGGGGGCCGGGACAGGAGGGGTATCTCAGGCAGGCAATGGAAAGCTTTCAGAAGAGCGCCCATGGCCAGTACCATCCTGGCTGACCTGCAGGCACCACGTTGGCCTGCGTGCTGTCGCTGGTGTGGCTCCACGGCCCTTCCTCTAGGCTTTCAAGCCCTTGTACATATTCAGGTGTTTCACCTGGGAAGGGTGGGAACAGTTCAGCAGCGTCTGGCCTGGGGCTCAGCTTACGTTTACTCACAGAGGCCTCGGCACGGTCTCCCAGCTTTGCAATAAGGACGCTCCTTGCGTGGGCGGGCGGGGCTGCTGGCTGTATGGGAGATGATTCCCCACCTCTGACCAATTTCAGAATTCTTTACCACTGGAGCAAGTGCCTTGGTAGTGTTTTCCTCTGTATAACTGTTAGGTTCAGTTTTTTTTTTCTTTTTTAGTTCAAGTTAGATTTTATTCCTCTTTTATGTATTTATAGATATAAGCATGGAAATAATTCATTCTTATAAATACATCAGTGTGAATGGAAGAACTTTTTTTCTGTTTTATTTTAACATTTTATTTTTAAAATTTTTGAAATTTAATTGTAGTTATTTTCTTATACAGTAGTTTATTATTAGTTATCTATTTTATGCATAGACATGTATACAGGTCAATCCCAATCTCCCAACTCATCCCACCACCACCACCCCATGGCTTCCCCCACTTTGTGTCCATACGTTTGTTCTCTACCTCTGTGTCTCTATTTCTGCCCTGCAAACCAGTTCATCTCTACCATTTTTCTAGGTTCCACATATAGGCATTATTATACAATATTTGTTTTTCTCTTTCTGACTTACTTCACTCTGTATGACAGTCTCTAGATCCATCAACTTCTCTACAAATGACCCAGTTTCATTCCTTTTTATGGCTGAGGAATATTCCATTTTATATATGTACCACATGTTTATCCATTCGTCTGTCTGTGGCCATTTAGGTTGCTTCCATTACCTGGCTATTGTAAATAGTTCTGCAATGAACATTGTGGTGAATGTGTCTTTGTGATTTATGGTTTTCTCTGGATATATGCCCAGAAGTGGGATTGCTGGATCCTATGGTAATTCTCTTTTTAGTTTTTTAAAGGAACCTCCATACTGTTCTCCATAGTGACTGTATCAATTTACATTCCCACCAATAGCGGAAGAGGGTTCCTTTTGTCCACACCCTCCCCAGAATTTGTTGTTTGTAGATTATCTGCTGATGCCGATTCTAACAGGTGTGAGGTCTTACCTCATTGTAGTTTTGATTTGCATTTCTCTAATAATTAGTGATGTTGAGCAGCTTTTCATGTGCGTCTTGGCCATCTCTGTGTCTTCTTTGAAGAAACGTCTCTTTAGATCTTCTACCCATTTTTGTATTGGGTTGTTTGTTTTATTAATATTAAGCTGCATGTGCTGTTTATATATATTGGAGATTAAACCTTTGTCCATTAATTCGTTTGTGAACGTTTTCGCCCATTCTGAGGGTTGCCTTTTTCCATTCCCGTTTTTTTAACAAAGAAAGAAAGAAAGCAAAAGAAGCAGAACACTAATGTGCGTGAAATATGCCTCTTGAAACTGTCGTTTTGAAATATGGACGTCTTTTGAATTTTTTGGTCGATATATGACCCCAGGATTTGTTTTCAGGGCAGGTGTCATTTACAGGCGTGTAATGATTTGGAATATCCACTGACCATTAGCGCTGGGATTAAAGCTGCAGTTGTGTGAAACGGCCACAAGGTGGCAGCAGTTCTCCCTTACCAAATCTGGTTACTAGGGCTGCAGAGCCTCAATGGAAGTCCTGTTCTAGATTGGAATGTAGAACGGAATGTGCCAGGAGAAGCCCCTCAAGTTTGACTCACTACTTCTTGTTCGTGTTTTTAATTTAATTTTTTATTTTTTATTACAGCAAGTTTGAGTACAACGTTTAGCATGTTGTAGGTGTGCAAGAGGTGGTTCTTTTACACATATACATATGTCTGTTCTTCCTGGGATCCTTTTCCCATGTACGTTATGACAGAATGTTGAGTAGTCTTCTCTTGGTACTCCGTAGGTCTTTGGTGATTATATACGTCTACTGTGTTTGTATATGTCTGTTAACCCCAATATCGTAATGAATTCAATCCTCACACCTTTCCTTTGGTGAACCATAAGTTTGTTTAATGAATCTGTGATTGCCCTTCTCCGTGGAAATATATGCCCTGGTAAAAATTTATAGGTAACACCTATAAGTGATATGATATGATACGTGTCTTTCACATTCTGACTTACTACAAGTCACGTGATTACCTCGAGACTCATCTACGGTGCTGCAAATGGCATTGTGTCCTTTTTTTCCTTGGCGAATATTCTGTCTTAGCGAGGTCCATTTTCTGCAATGTGATTCCCTGAGGGCTGAGGATTAGCTGACCTGGGCAGCCTGACCCTGCCGGCAAGCCCTCCCCAGGTGTGCCTGGGTTGAGGTCAATATAAACAGCACTCCAGGCAGCAATAGCCCCTGCAGCTGTGCCTGACTCCATATTCTCTGCCCCGTCAGCAGTCTCGGGGCTCTGCTGGTGGGAGGGTGTGAGGGTCCACGGCTTTGTGGGTGGCCCGGTGTGAGTGGGGCTCTGCTGGACTTTCGGCAGGAGTTGCCAGGCTGCCGCATGTAAAGAAGAGGATGTGTCACCCATAACTTCCACAGGATATCTCTACGGGCTGAGGTGAGTAAGGAAAAAAAGGAGTGGGGGCCGGGACAGGAGGGATATCTCAGGCAGGGCAATGGAAAGCTTCCAGAAGAGCGCCCATGGCCAGTACCATCCTGGCTGACCTGCAGGCACCAAGTTGGCCTGCGTGCTGTCGCTGGTGTGGCTCCACGGCCCTTCCTCTAGGCTTTCAAGCCCTTGTACATATTCAGGTGTTTCACCTGGGAAGGGTGGGAACAGTTCAGCAGCCTCTGGCCTGGGGCTCAGCTTACGTTTACTCACAGAGGCCTCGGCACGGTCTCCCAGCTTTGCAATAACGACGCTCCTTGCGTGGGCGGGCGGGGCTGCTGGCTGTATGGGAGATGATTCCCCACCTCTGACCAATTTCAGAATTGTTTACCACTGGAACAAGTGCCTTGGTAGTGTTTTCCTCTGTATAACTGTTAGGTTCAGTTTTTTTTTTCTTTTTTAGTTCAAGTTAGATTTTATTCCTCTTTTAGGTATTTATAGATATAAGCATGGAAATAATTCATTCTTATAAATACATCAGTGTGAATGGAAGAACTTTTTTTCTGTTTTATTTTTACATTTTATTTTTAAAATTTTTGAAATTTAATTTTAGTTATTTTTTTATACAGTAAGTTATTATTAGTTATCTATTTTATGCATAGACATGTATACAGGTCAATCCCAATCTCCCAACTCATCCCACCACCACCACCCCATGGCTTCCCCCACTTTGTGTCCATACGTTTGTTCTCTACCTCTGTGTCTCTATTTCTGCCCTGCAAACCAGTTCATCTCTACCATTTTTCTAGGTTCCACATATAGGCATTATTATACAATATTTGTTTTTCTCTTTCTGACTTACTTCACTCTGTATGACAGTCTCTAGATCCATCAACTTCTCTACAAATGACCCAGTTTCATTCCTTTTTATGGCTGAGGAATATTCCATTTTATATATGTACCACATCTTTATCCATTCGTCTGTCTGTGGCCATTTAGGTTGCTTCCATTACCTGGCTATTGTAAATAGTGCTGCAATGAACATTGTGGTGAATGTGTCTTTGTGATTTATGGTTTTCTCTGGGTATATGCCCAGAAGTGGGATTGCTGGATCCTATGGTAATTCTCTTTTTAGTTTTTTAAAGGAACCTCCATACTGTTCTCCATAGTGACTGTATCAATTTACATTCCCACCAATAGCGGAAGAGGGTTCCTTTTGTCCACACCCTCCCCAGAATTTGTTGTTTGTAGATTATCTGATGATGCCGATTCTAACAGGTGTGAGGTCTTACCTCATTGTAGTTTTGATTTGCATTTCTCTAATAATTAGTGATGTTGAGCAGCTTTTCATGTGCGTCTTGGCCATCTGTGTGTCTTCTTTGAAGAAACGTCTCTTTAGATCTTCTGCCCATTTTTGTATTGGGTTGTTTGTTTTATTAATATTAAGCTGCATGAGCTGTTTATATATATTGGAGATTAAACCTTTGTCCATTGATTCGTTTGTGAACGTTTTCGCCCATTCTGAGGGTTGCCTTTTTCCATTCCCGTTTTTTTAACAAAGAAAGAAAGAAAGCAAAAGAAGCAGAACACTAATGTGCGTGAAATATGCCTCTTGAAACTGTCGTTTTGAAATATGGACGTCTTTTGAATTTTTTGGTCGATATATGACCCCAGGATTTGTTTTCAGGGCAGGTGTCATTTACAGGCCTGTAATGATTTGGAATATCCACTGACCATTAGCGCTGGGATTAAAGCTGCAGTTGTGTGAAACGGCCACAAGGTGGCAGCAGTTCTCCCTTACCAAATCTGGTTACTAGGGCAGCAGAGCCTCAATGGAAGTCGTGTTCTAGATTGGAATGTAGAACGGAATGTGCCAGGAGAAAGCCCCTCAAGTTTGTCTCACTACTTCTTGTTCGTGTTTTTAATTTAATTTTTTATTTTTTATTACAGCAAGTTTGAGTACAACGTTTAGCATGTTGTAGGTGTGCAAGAGGTGGTTCTTTTATACATATACATATGTCTGTTCTTCCTGGGATCCTTTTGCCATGTACGTTATGACAGAATGTTGAGTAGTCTTCTCTTGGTACTCCGTAGGTCTTTGGTGATTATATACGTCTACTGTGTTTGTATATGTCTGTTAACCCCAATATCGTAATGAATTCAATCCTCACACCTTTCCTTCGGTGAACCATAAGTTTGTTTAATGAATCTGTGATTGCCCTTCTCCGTGGAAATATATGCCCTGGTAAAAATTTATAGGTAACACCTATAAGTGATATGATATGATATGTGTCTTTCACATTCTGACTTACTACAAGTCACGTGATTACATCGAGACTCATGTACGGTGCTGCAAATGGCATTGTGTCCTTTTTTTCCTTGGCGAATATTCTGTCTTAGCGAGGTCCATTTTCTGCAATGTGATTCCCTGAGGGCTGAGGATTAGCTGACCTGGGCAGCCTGACCCTGCCGGCAAGCCCTCCCCAGGTGTGCCTGGGTTGAGGTCAATATAAACAGCACTCCAGGCAGCAATAGCCCCTGCAGCTGTGCCTGACTCCATATTCTCTGCCCCGACAGCAATCTCGGGGCTGTGCTGGTGGGAGGGTGTGAGGGTCCATGGCTTTGTGGGTGGCCCGGTGTGAGTGGGGCTCTGCTGGACTTTCGGCAGGAGTTGCCAGGCTGCCGCATGTAAAGAAGAGGATGTGTCACCCATAACTTCCACAGGATATCTCTACGGGCTGAGGTGAGTAAGGAAAAAAAGGAGTGGGGGCCGGGACAGGAGGGGTATCTCCGGCAGGGCAATGGAAAGCTTCCAGAAGAGCGCCCATGGCCAGTACCATCCTGGCTGACCTGCAGGCACCAAGTTGGCCTGCGTGCTGTCGCTGGTGTGGCTCCACGGCCCTTCCTCTAGGCTTTCAAGCCCTTGTACATATTCAGGTGTTTCACCTGGGAAGGGTGGGAACAGTTCAGCAGCGTCTGGCCTGGGGCTCAGCTTACGTTTACTCACAGAGGCCTCGGCACGGTCTCCCAGCTTTGCAATAAGGACGCTCCTTGCGTGGGCGGGCGGGGCTGCTGGCTGTATGGGAGATGATTCCCCACCTCTGACCAATTTCAGAATTGTTTACCACTGGAGCAAGTGCCTTGGTAGTGTTTTCCTCTGTATAACTGTTAGGTTCAGTTTTTTTTTTTCTTTTTCAGTTCAAGTTAGATTTTATTCCTCTTTTAGGTATTTATAGATATAAGCATGGAAATAATTCATTCTTATAAATACATCAGTGTGAATGGAAGTACTTTTTTTCTGTTTTATTTTTACATTTTATTTTTAAAATTTTTGAAATTTAATTTTAGTTATTTTTTTATACAGTAGGTTATTATTAGTTATCTATTTTATGCATAGACATGTATACAGGTCAATCCCAATCTCCCAACTCATCCCACCACCACCACCCCATGGCTTCCCCCACTTTGTGTCCATACGTTTGTTCTCTACCTCTGTGTCTCTATTTCTGCCCTGCAAACCAGTTCATGTCTACCATTTTTCTAGGTTCCACATATAGGCATTATTATACAATATTTGTTTTTCTCTTTCTGACTTACTTCACTCTGTATGACAGTCTCTAGATCCATCAACTTCTCTACAAATGACCCAGTTTCATTCCTTTTTATGGCTGAGGAATATTCCATTTTATATATGTACCACATCTTTATCCATTCGTCTGTCTGTGGCCATTTAGGTTGCTTCCATTACCTGGCTATTGTAAATAGTGCTGCAATGAACATTGTGGTGAATGTGTCTTTGTGATTTATGGTTTTCTCTGGATATATGCCCAGAAGTGGGATTGCTGGATCCTATGGTAATTCTCTTTTTAGTTTTTTAAAGGAACCTCCATACTGTTCTCCATAGTGACTGTATCAATTTACATTCCCACCAATAGCGGAAGAGGGTTCCTTTTGTCCACACCCTCCCCAGAATTTGTTGTTTGTAGATTATCTGCTGATGCCGATTCTAACAGGTGTGAGGTCTTACCTCATTGTAGTTTTGATTTGCATTTCTCTAATAATTAGTGATGTTGAGCAGCTTTTCATGTGCGTCTTGGCCATCTCTGTGTCTTCTTTGAAGAAACGTCTCTTTAGATCTTCTACCCATTTTTGTATTGGGTTGTTTGTTTTATTAATATTAAGCTGCATGTGCTGTTTATATATATTGGAGATTAAACCTTTGTCCATTAATTCGTTTGTGAACGTTTTCGCCCATTCTGAGGGTTGCCTTTTTCCATTCCCGTTTTTTTAACAAAGAAAGAAAGAAAGAAAGCAAAAGAAGCAGAACACTAATGTGCGTGAAATATGCCTCTTGAAACTGTCGTTTTGAAATATGGACGTCTTTTGAATTTTTTGGTCGATATATGACCCCAGGATTTGTTTTCAGGGCAGGTGTCATTTACAGGCGTGTAATGATTTGGAATATCCACTGACCATTAGCGCTGGGATTAAAGCTGCAGTTGTGTGAAACGGCCACAAGGTGGCAGCAGTTCTCCCTTACCAAATCTGATTACTAGGGCTGCAGAGCCTCAATGGAAGTCCTGTTCTAGATTGGAATGTAGAACGGAATGTGCCAGGAGAAGCCCCTCAAGTTTGACTCACTACTACTTGTTCGTGTTTTTAATTTAATTTTTTATTTTTTATTACAGCAAGTTTGAGTACAACGTTTAGCATGTTGTAGGTGTGCAAGAGGTGGTTCTTTTACACATATACATATGTCTGTTCTTCCTGGGATCCTTTTCCCATGTACGTTATGACAGAATGTTGAGTAGTCTTCTCTTGGTACTCCGTAGGTCTTTGGTGATTATATACGTCTACTGTGTTTGTATATGTCTGTTAACCCCAATATCGTAATGAATTCAATCCTCACACCTTTCCTTTGGTGAACCATAAGTTTGTTTAATGAATCTGTGATTGCCCTTCTCCGTGGAAATATATGCCCTGGTAAAAATTTATAGGTAACACCGATATGTGATATGATATGATATGTGTCTTTCACATTCTGACTTACTACAAGTCACGTGATTACCTCTAGACTCATCTACGGTGCTGCAAATGGCATTGTGTCCTTTTTTTCCTTGGCGAATATTCTGTCTTAGCGAGGTCCATTTTCTGCAATGTGATTCCCTGAGGGCTGAGGATTAGCTGACCTGGGCAGCCTGACCCTGCCGGCAAGCCCTCCCCAGGTGTGCCTGTGTTGAGGTCAATATAAACAGCACTCCAGGCAGCAATAGCCCCTGCAGCTGTGCCTGACTCCATATTCTCTGCCCCGTCAGCAATCTCGGGGCTGTGCTGGTGGGAGGGTGTGAGGGTCCACGGCTTTGTGGGTGGCCCGGTGTGAGTGGGGCTCTGCTGGACTTTCGGCAGGAGTTGCCAGGCTGCCGCATGTAAAGAAGAGGATGTGTCACCCATAACTTCCACAGGATATCTCTACGGGCTGAGGTGAGTAAGGAAAAAAAGGAGTGGGGGCCGGGACAGGAGGGGTATCACAGGCAGGGCAATGGAAAGCTTCCAGAAGAGCGCCCATGGCCAGTACCATCCTGGCTGACCTGCAGGCACCAAGTTGGCCTGCGTGCTGTCGCTGGTGTGGCTCCACGGCCCTTCCTCTAGGCTTTCAAGCCCTTGTACATATTCAGGTGTTTCACCTGGGAAGGGTGGGAACAGTTCAGCAGCGTCTGGCCTGGGGCTCAGCTTACGTTTACTCACAGAGGCCTCGGCACGGTCTCCCAGCTTTGCAATAACGACGCTCCTTGCGTGGGCGGGCGGGGCTGCTGGCTGTATGGGAGATGATTCCCCACCTCTGACCAATTTCAGAATTGTTTACCACTGGAGCAAGTGCCTTGGTAGTGTTTTCCTCTGTATAACTGTTAGGTTCAGTTTTTTTTTTCTTTTTTAGTTCAAGGTAGATTTTATTCCTCTTTTAGGTATTTATAGATATAAGCATGGAAATAATTCATTCTTATAAATACATCAGTGTGAATGGAAGAACTTTTTTTCTGTTTTATTTTTACATTTTATTTTTAAAATTTTTGAAATTTAATTTTATTTATTTTTTTATACAGTAGGTTATTATTAGTTATCTATTTTATGCATAGACATGAATACAGGTCAATCCCAATCTCCCAACTCATCCCACCACCACCACCCCATGGCTTCCCCCACTTTGTGTCCATACGTTTGTTCTCTACCTCTGTGTCTCTATTTCTGCCCTGCAAACCAGTTCATCTCTACCATTTTTCTAGGTTCCACATATAGGCATTATTATACAATATTTGTTTTTCTCTTTCTGACTTACTTCACTCTGTATGACAGTCTCTAGATCCATCAACTTCTCTACAAATGACCCAGTTTCATTCCTTTTTATGGCTGAGGAATATTCCATTTTATATATGTACCACATCTTTATCCATTCGTCTGTCTGTGGCCATTTAGGTTGCTTCCATTACCTGGCTAATGTAAATAGTGCTGCAATGAACATTGTGGTGAATGTGTCTTTGTGATTTATGGTTTTCTCTGGGTATATGCCCAGAAGTGGGATTGCTGGATCCTATGGTAATTCTCTTTTTAGTTTTTTAAAGGAACCTCCATACTGTTCTCCATAGTGACTGTATCAATTTACATTCCCACCAATAGCGGAAGAGGGTTCCTTTTGTCCACACCCTCCCCAGAATTTGTTGTTTGTAGATTATCTGATGATGCCGATTCTAACAGGTGTGAGGTCTTACCTCATTGTAGTTTTGATTTGCATTTCTCTAATAATTAGTGATGTTGAGCAGCTTTTCATGTGCGTCTTGGCCATCTCTGTGTCTTCTTTGAAGAAACGTCTCTTTAGATCTTCTGCCCATTTTTGTATTGGGTTGTTTGTTTTATTAATATTAAGCTGCATGAGCTGTTTATATATATTGGAGATTAAACCTTTGTCCATTGATTCGTTTGTGAACGTTTTCGCCCATTCTGAGGGTTGCCTTTTTCCATTCCCGTTTTTTTAACAAAGAAAGAAAGAAAGCAAAAGAAGCAGAACACTAATGTGCGTGAAATATGCCTCTTGAAACTGTCGTTTTGAAATATGGACGTCTTTTGAATTTTTTGGTCGATATATGACCCCAGGATTTGTTTTCAGGGCAGGTGTCATTTACAGGCCTGTAATGATTTGGAATATCCACTGACCATTAGCGCTGGGATTAAAGCTGCAGTTGTGTGAAACGGCCACAAGGTGGCAGCAGTTCTCCCTTACCAAATCTGGTTACTAGGGCAGCAGAGCCTCAATGGAAGTCGTGTTCTAGATTGGAATGTAGAACGGAATGTGCCAGGAGAAAGCCCCTCAAGTTTGTCTCACTACTTCTTGTTCGTGTTTTTAATTTAATTTTTTATTTTTTATTACAGCAAGTTTGAGTACAACGTTTAGCATGTTGTAGGTGTGCAAGAGGTGGTTCTTTTATACATATACATATGTCTGTTCTTCCTCGGATCCTTTTGCCATGTACGTTATGACAGAATGTTGAGTAGTCTTCTCTTGGTACTCCGTAGGTCTTTGGTGATTATATACGTCTACTGTGTTTGTATATGTCTGTTAACCCCAATATCGTAATGAATTCAATCCTCACACCTTTCCTTTGGTGAACCATAAGTTTGTTTAATGAATCTGTGATTGCCCTTCTACGTGGAAATATATGCCCTGGTAAAAATTTATAGGTAACACCTATAAGTGATATGATATGATATGTGCCTTTCACATTCTGACTTACTACAAGTCACGTGATTACCTCGAGACTCATGTACGGTGCTGCAAATGGCATTGTGTCCTTTTTTTCCTTGGCGAATATTCTGTCTTAGCGAGGTCCATTTTCTGCAATGTGATTCCCTGAGGGCTGAGGATTAGCTGACCTGGGCAGCCTGACCCTGCCGGCAAGCCCTCCCCAGGTGTGCCTGGGTTGAGGTCAATATAAACAGCACTCCAGGCAGCAATAGCCCCTGCAGCTGTGCCTGACTCCATATTCTCTGCCCCGTCAGCAATCTCGGGGCTGTGCTGGTGGGAGGGTGTGAGGGTCCATGGCTTTGTGGGTGGCCCGGTGTGAGTGGGGCTCTGCTGGACTTTCGGCAGGAGTTGCCAGGCTGCCGCATGTAAAGAAGAGGATGTGTCACCCATAACTTCCACAGGATATGCCTACGGGCTGAGGTGAGTAAGGAAAAAAAGGAGTGGGGGCCGGGACAGGAGGGGTATCTCCGGCAGGGCAATGGAAAGCTTCCAGAAGAGCGCCCATGGCCAGTACCATCCTGGCTGACCTGCAGGCACCAAGTTGGCCTGCGTGCTGTCGCTGGTGTGGCTCCACGGCCCTTCCTCTAGGCTTTCAAGCCCTTGTACATATTCAGGTGTTTCACCTGGGAAGGGTGGGAACAGTTCAGCAGCGTCTGGCCTGGGGCTCAGCTTACGTTTACTCACAGAGGCCTCGGCACGGTCTCCCAGCTTTGCAATAAGGACGCTCCTTGCGTGGGCGGGCGGGGCTGCTGGCTGTATGGGAGATGATTCCCCACCTCTGACCAATTTCAGAATTGTTTACCACTGGAGCAAGTGCCTTGGTAGTGTTTTCCTCTGTATAACTGTTAGGTTCAGTTTTTTTTTTCTTTTTCAGTTCAAGTTAGATTTTATTCCTCTTTTAGGTATTTATAGATATAAGCATGGAAATAATTCATTCTTATAAATACATCAGTGTGAATGGAAGTACTTTTTTTCTGTTTTATTTTTACATTTTATTTTTAAAATTTTTGAAATTTAATTTTAGTTATTTTTTTATACAGTAGGTTATTATTAGTTATCTATTTTATGCATAGACATGTATACAGGTCAATCCCAATCTCCCAACTCATCCCACCACCACCACCCCATGGCTTCCCCCACTTTGTGTCCATACGTTTGTTCTCTACCTCTGTGTCTCTATTTCTGCCCTGCAAACCAGTTCATGTCTACCATTTTTCTAGGTTCCACATATAGGCATTATTATACAATATTTGTTTTTCTCTTTCTGACTTACTTCACTCTGTATGACAGTCTCTAGATCCATCAACTTCTCTACAAATGACCCAGTTTCATTCCTTTTTATGGCTGAGGAATATTCCATTTTATATATGTACCACATCTTTATCCATTCGTCTGTCTGTGGCCATTTAGGTTGCTTCCATTACCTGGCTATTGTAAATAGTGCTGCAATGAACATTGTGGTGAATGTGTCTTTGTGATTTATGGTTTTCTCTGGATATATGCCCAGAAGTGGGATTGCTGGATCCTATGGTAATTCTCTTTTTAGTTTTTTAAAGGAACCTCCATACTGTTCTCCATAGTGACTGTATCAATTTACATTCCCACCAATAGCGGAAGAGGGTTCCTTTTGTCCACACCCTCCCCAGAATTTGTTGTTTGTAGATTATCTGCTGATGCCGATTCTAACAGGTGTGAGGTCTTACCTCATTGTAGTTTTGATTTGCATTTCTCTAATAATTAGTGATGTTGAGCAGCTTTTCATGTGCGTCTTGGCCATCTCTGTGTCTTCTTTGAAGAAACGTCTCTTTAGATCTTCTACCCATTTTTGTATTGGGTTGTTTGTTTTATTAATATTAAGCTGCATGTGCTGTTTATATATATTGGAGATTAAACCTTTGTCCATTAATTCGTTTGTGAACGTTTTCGCCCATTCTGAGGGTTGCCTTTTTCCATTCCCGTTTTTTTAACAAAGAAAGAAAGAAAGAAAGCAAAAGAAGCAGAACACTAATGTGCGTGAAATATGCCTCTTGAAACTGTCGTTTTGAAATATGGACGTCTTTTGAATTTTTTGGTCGATATATGACCCCAGGATTTGTTTTCAGGGCAGGTGTCATTTACAGGCGTGTAATGATTTGGAATATCCACTGACCATTAGCGCTGGGATTAAAGCTGCAGTTGTGTGAAACGGCCACAAGGTGGCAGCAGTTCTCCCTTACCAAATCTGGTTACTAGGGCTGCAGAGCCTCAATGGAAGTCCTGTTCTAGATTGGAATGTAGAACGGAATGTGCCAGGAGAAGCCCCTCAAGTTTGACTCACTACTTCTTGTTCGTGTTTTTAATTTAATTTTTTATTTTTTATTACAGCAAGTTTGAGTACAACGTTTAGCATGTTGTAGGTGTGCAAGAGGTGGTTCTTTTACACATATACATATGTCTGTTCTTCCTGGGATCCTTTTCCCATGTACGTTATGACAGAATGTTGAGTAGTCTTCTCTTGGTACTCCGTAGGTCTTTGGTGATTATATACGTCTACTGTGTTTGTATATGTCTGTTAACCCCAATATCGTAATGAATTCAATCCTCACACCTTTCCTTTGGTGAACCATAAGTTTGTTTAATGAATCTGTGATTGCCCTTCTCCGTGGAAATATATGCCCTGGTAAAAATTTATAGGTAACACCGATATGTGATATGATATGATATGTGTCTTTCACATTCTGACTTACTACAAGTCACGTGATTACCTCTAGACTCATCTACGGTGCTGCAAATGGCATTGTGTCCTTTTTTTCCTTGGTGAATATTCTGTCTTAGCGAGGTCCATTTTCTGCAATGTGATTCCCTGAGGGCTGAGGATTAGCTGACCTGGGCAGCCTGACCCTGCCGGCAAGCCCTCCCCAGGTGTGCCTGTGTTGAGGTCAATATAAACAGCACTCCAGGCAGCAATAGCCCCTGCAGCTGTGCCTGACTCCATATTCTCTGCCCCGTCAGCAATCTCGGGGCTGTGCTGGTGGGAGGGTGTGAGGGTCCACGGCTTTGTGGGTGGCCCGGTGTGAGTGGGGCTCTGCTGGACTTTCGGCAGGAGTTGCCAGGCTGCCGCATGTAAAGAAGAGGATGTGTCACCCATAACTTCCACAGGATATCTCTACGGGCTGAGGTGAGTAAGGAAAAAAAGGAGTGGGGGCCGGGACAGGAGGGGTATCTCAGGCAGGGCAATGGAAAGCTTCCAGAAGAGCGCCCATGGCCAGTACCATCCTGGCTGACCTGCAGGCACCAAGTTGGCCTGCGTGCTGTCGCTGGTGTGGCTCCACGGCCCTTCCTCTAGGCTTTCAAGCCCTTGTACATATTCAGGTGTTTCACCTGGGAAGGGTGGGAACAGTTCAGCAGCGTCTGGCCTGGGGCTCAGCTTACGTTTACTCACAGAGGCCTCGGCACGGTCTCCCAGCTTTGCAATAACGACGCTCCTTGCGTGGGCGGGCGGGGCTGCTGGCTGTATGGGAGATGATTCCCCACCTCTGACCAATTTCAGAATTGTTTACCACTGGAGCAAGTGCCTTGGTCGTGTTTTCCTCTGTATAACTGTTAGGTTCAGTTTTTTTTTTCTTTTTTAGTTCAAGTTAGATTTTATTCCTCTTTTAGGTATTTATAGATATAAGCATGGAAATAATTCATTCTTATAAATACATCAGTGTGAATGGAAGAACTTTTTTTCTGTTTTATTTTTACATTTTATTTTTAAAATTTTTGAAATTTAATTTTAGTTATTTTTTTATACAGTAGGTTATTATTAGTTATCTATTTTATGCATAGACATGTATACAGGTCAATCCCAATCTCCCAACTCATCCCACCACCACCACCCCATGGCTTCCCCCACTTTGTGTCCATACGTTTGTTCTCTACCTCTGTGTCTCTATTTCTGCCCTGCAAACCAGTTCATCTCTACCATTTTTCTAGGTTCCACATATAGGCATTATTATACAATATTTGTTTTTCTCTTTCTGACTTACTTCACTCTGTATGACAGTCTCTAGATCCATCAACTTCTCTACAAATGACCCAGTTTCATTCCTTTTTATGGCTGAGGAATATTCCATTTTATATATGTACCACATCTTTATCCATTCGTCTGTCTGTGGCCATTTAGGTTGCTTCCATTACCTGGCTATTGTAAATAGTGCTGCAATGAACATTGTGGTGAATGTGTCTTTGTGATTTATGGTTTTCTCTGGATATATGCCCAGAAGTGGGATTGCTGGATCCTATGGTAATTCTCTTTTTAGTTTTTTAAAGGAACCTCCATACTGTTCTCCATAGTGACTGTATCAATTTACATTCCCACCAATAGCGGAAGAGGGTTCCTTTTGTCCACACCCTCCCCAGAATTTGTTGTTTGTAGATTATCTGATGATGCCGATTCTAACAGGTGTGAGGTCTTACCTCATTGTAGTTTTGATTTGCATTTCTCTAATAATTAGTGATGTTGAGCAGTTTTTCATGTGCGTCTTGGCCATCTCTGTGTCTTCTTTGAAGAAACGTCTCTTTAGATCTTCTGCCCATTTTTGTATTGGGTTGTTTGTTTTATTAATATTAAGCTGCATGAGCTGTTTATATATATTGGAGATTAAACCTTTGTCCATTGATTCGTTTGTGAACGTTTTCGCCCATTCTGAGGGTTGCCTTTCTCCATTCCCGTTTTTTTAACAAAGAAAGAAAGAAAGCAAAAGAAGCAGAACACTAATGTGCGTGAAATATGCCTCTTGAAACTGTCGTTTTGAAATATGGACGTCTTTTGAATTTTTTGGTCGATATATGACCCCAGGATTTGTTTTCAGGGCAGGTGTCATTTACAGGCCTGTAATGATTTGGAATATCCACTGACCATTAGCGCTGGGATTAAAGCTGCAGTTGTGTGAAACGGCCACAAGGTGGCAGCAGTTCTCCCTTACCAAATCTGGTTACTAGGGCAGCAGAGCCTCAATGGAAGTCATGTTCTAGATTGGAATGTAGAACGGAATGTGCCAGGAGAAAGCCCCTCAAGTTTGTCTCACTACTTCTTGTTCGTGTTTTTAATTTAATTTTTTATTTTTTATTACAGCAAGTTTGAGTACAACGTTTAGCATGTTGTAGGTGTGCAAGAGGTGGTTCTTTTATACATATACATATGTCTGTTCTTCCTGGGATCCTTTTCCCATGTACGTTATGACAGAATGTTGAGTAGTCTTCTCTTGGTACTCCGTAGGTCTTTGGTGATTATATACGTCTACTGTGTTTGTATATGTCTGTTAACCCCAATATCGTAATGAATTCAATCCTCACACCTTTCCTTTGGTGAACCATAAGTTTGTTTAATGAATCTGTGATTGCCCTTCTCCGTGGAAATATATGCCCTGGTAAAAATTTATAGGTAACACCTATAAGTGATATGATATGATATGTGTCTTTCACATTCTGACTTACTACAAGTCACGTGATTACCTCGAGACTCATGTACGGTGCTGCAAATGGCATTGTGTCCTTTTTTTCCTTGGCGAATATTCTGTCTTAGCGAGGTCCATTTTCTGCAATGTGATTCCCTGAGGGCTGAGGATTAGCTGACCTGGGCAGCCTGACCCTGCCGGCAAGCCCTCCCCAGGTGTGCCTGGGTTGAGGTCAATATAAACAGCACTCCAGGCAGCAATAGCCCCTGCAGCTGTGCCTGACTCCATATTCTCTGCCCCGTCAGCAATCTCGGGGCTGTGCTGGTGGGAGGGTGTGAGGGTCCATGGCTTTGTGGGTGGCCCGGTGTGAGTGGGGCTCTGCTGGACTTTCGGCAGGAGTTGCCAGGCTGCCGCATGTAAAGAAGAGGATGTGTCACCCATAACTTCCACAGGATATCTCTACGGGCTGAGGTGAGTAAGGAAAAAAAGGAGTGGGGGCCGGGACAGGAGGAGTATCTCAGGCAGGGCAATGGAAAGCTTCCAGAAGAGCGCCCATGGCCAGTACCATCCTGGCTGACCTGCAGGCACCAAGTTGGCCTGCGTGCTGTCGCTGGTGTGGCTCCACGGCCCTTCCTCTAGGCTTTCAAGCCCTTGTACATATTCAGGTGTTTCACCTGGGAAGGGTGGGAACAGTTCAGCAGCGTCTGGCCTGGGGCTCAGCTTACGTTTACTCACAGAGGCCTCGGCACGGTCTCCCAGCTTTGCAATAAGGACGCTCCTTGCGTGGGCGGGCGGGGCTGCTGGCTGTATGGGAGATGATTCCCCACCTCTGACCAATTTCAGAATTGTTTACCACTGGAGCAAGTGCCTTGGTAGTGTTTTCCTCTGTATAACTGTTAGGTTCAGTTTTTTTTTTCTTTTTTAGTTCAAGTTAGATTTTATTCCTCTTTTAGGTATTTATAGATATAAGCATGGAAATAATTCATTCTTATAAATACATCAGTGTGAATGGAAGAACTTTTTTTCTGTTTTATTTTTACATTTTATTTTTAAAATTTTTGAAATTTAATTTTAGTTATTTTTTTATACAGTAGGTTATTATTAGTTATCTATTTTATGCATAGACATGTATACAGGTCAATCCCAATCTCCCAACTCATCCCACCACCACCACCCCATGGCTTCCCCCACTTTGTGTCCATACGTTTGTTCTCTACCTCTGTGTCTCTATTTCTGCCCTGCAAACCAGTTCATCTCTACCATTTTTCTAGGTTCCACATATAGGCATTATTATACAATATTTGTTTTTCTCTTTCTGACTTACTTCACTCTGTATGACAGTCTCTAGATCCATCAACTTCTCTACAAATGACCCAGTTTCATTCCTTTTTATGGCTGAGGAATATTCCATTTTATATATGTACCACATCTTTATCCATTCATCTGTCTGTGGCCATTTAGGTTGCTTCCATTACCTGGCTATGGTAAACAGTGCTGCAATGAACATTGTGGTGAATGTGTCTTTGTGATTTATGGTTTTCTCTGGATATATGCCCAGAAGTGGGATTGCTGGATCCTATGGTAATTCTCTTTTTAGTTTTTTAAAGGAACCTCCATACTGTTCTCCATAGTGACTGTATCAATTTACATTCCCACTAATAGCGGAAGAGGGTTCCTTTTGTCCACACCCTCCCCAGAATTTGTTGTTTGTAGATTATCTGATGATGCCGATTCTAACAGGTGTGAGGTCTTACCTCATTGTAGTTTTGATTTGCATTTCTCTAATAATTAGTGATGTTGAGCAGCTTTTCATGTGCGTCTTGGCCATCTCTGTGTCATCTTTGAAGAAACGTCTCTTTAGATCTTCTACCCATTTTTGTATTGGGTTGTTTGTTTTATTAATATTAAGCTGCATGTGCTGTTTATATATATTGGAGATTAAACCTTTGTCCATTAATTCGTTTGTGAACGTTTTCGCCCATTCTGAGGGTTGCCTTTTTCCATTCCCGTTTTTTTAACAAAGAAAGAAAGAAAGCAAAAGAAGCAGAACACTAATGTGCGTGAAATATGCCTCTTGAAACTGTCGTTTTGAAATATGGACGTCTTTTGAATTTTTTGGTCGATATATGACCCCAGGATTTGTTTTCAGGGCAGGTGTCATTTACAGGCGTGTAATGATTTGGAATATCCACTGACCATTAGCGCTGGGATTAAAGCTGCAGTTGTGTGAAACGGCCACAAGGTGGCAGCAGTTCTCCCTTACCAAATCTGGTTGCTAGGGCAGCAGAGCCTCAATGGAAGTCGTGTTCTAGATTGGAATGTAGAACGGAATGTGCCAGGGGAAGCCCGTCAAGTTTGACTCACTACTTCTTGTTCGTGTTTTTAATTTAATTTTTTATTTTTTATTACAGCAAGTTTGAGTACAACGTTTAGCATGTTGTAGGTGTGCAAGAGGTGGTTCTTTTACACATATACATATGTCTGTTCTTCCTGGGATCCTTTTCCCATGTACGTTATGACAGAATGTTGAGTAGTCTTCTCTTGGTACTCCGTAGGTCTTTGGTGATTATATACGTCTACTGTGTTTGTATATGTCTGTTAACCCCAATATCGTAATGAATTCAATCCTCACACCTTTCCTTTGGTGAACCATAAGTTTGTTTAATGAATCTGTGATTGCCCTTCTCCGTGGAAATATATGCCCTGGTAAAAATTTATAGGTAACACCTATAAGTGATATGATATGATATGTGTCTTTCACATTCTGACTTACTACAAGTCACGTGACTACCTCGAGACTCATCTACGGTGCTGCAAATGGCATTGTGTCCTTTTTTTCCTTGGCGAATATTCTGTCTTAGCGAGGTCCATTTTCTGCAATGTTATTCCCTGAGGGCTGAGTATTAGCTGACCTGGGCAGCCTGACCCTGCCGGCAAGCCCTCCCCAGGTGTGCCTGGGTTGAGGTCAATATAAACAGCACTCCAGGCAGCAATAGCCCCTGCAGCTGTGCCTGACTCCATATTCTCTGCCCCGTCAGCAATCTCGGGGCTGTGCTGGTGGGAGGGTGTGAGGGTCCACGGCTTTGTGGGCGGCCCGGTGTGAGTGGGGCTCTGCTGGACTTTCGGCAGGAGTTGCCAGGCTGCCGCATGTAAAGAAGAGGATGTGTCACCCATAACTTCCACAGGATATCTCTACGGGCTGAGGTGAGTAAGGAAAAAAAGGAGTGGGGGCCGGGACAGGAGGGGTATCTCAGGCAGGGCAATGGAAAGCTTCCAGAAGAGCGCCCATGGCCAGTACCATCCTGGCTGACCTGCAGGCACCAAGTTGGCCTGCGTGCTGTCGCTGGTGTGGCTCCACGGCCCTTCCTCTAGGCTTTCAAGCCCTTGTACATATTCAGGTGTTTCACCTGGGAAGGGTGGGAACAGTTCAGCAGCGTCTGGCCTGGGGCTCAGCTTACGTTTACTCACAGAGGCCTCGGCACGGTCTCCCAGCTTTGCAATAAGGACGCTCCTTGCGTGGGCGGGCGGGGCTGCTGGCTGTATGGGAGATGATTCCCCACCTCTGACCAATTTCAGAATTGTTTACCACTGGAGCAAGTGCCTTGGTAGTGTTTTCCTCTGTATAACTGTTAGGTTCAGTTTTTTTTTTCTTTTTTAGTTCAAGTTAGATTTTATTCCTCTTTTAGGTATTTATACATATAAGCATGGAAATAATTCATTCTTATAAATACATCAGTGTGAATGGAAGAACTTTTTTTCTGTTTTATTTTTACATTTTATTTTTAAAATTTTTGAAATTTAATTTTAGTTATTTTTTTATACAGTAGGTTATTATTAGTTATCTATTTTATGCATAGACATGTATACAGGTCAATCCCAATCTCCCAACTCATCCCACCACCACCACCCCATGGCTTCCCCCACTTTGTGTCCATACGTTTGTTCTCTACCTCTGTGTCTCTATTTCTGCCCTGCAAACCAGTTCATCTCTACCATTTTTCTAGGTTCCACATATAGGCATTATTATACAATATTTGTTTTTCTCTTTCTGACTTACTTCACTCTGTATGACAGTCTCTAGATCCATCAACTTCTCTACAAATGACGCAGTTTCATTCCTTTTTATGGCTGAGGAATATTCCATTTTATATATGTACCACATCTTTATCCATTCGTCTGTCTGTGGCCATTTAGGTTGCTTCCATTACCTGGCTATTGTAAATAGTGCTGCAATGAACATTGTGGTGAATGTGTCTTTGTGATTTATGGTTTTCTCTGGGTATATGCCCAGAAGTGGGATTGCTGGATCCTATGGTAATTCTCTTTTTAGTTTTTTAAAGGAACCTCCATACTGTTCTCCATAGTGACTGTATCAATTTACATTCCCACCAATAGCGGAAGAGGGTTCCTTTTGTCCACACCCTCCCCAGAATTTGTTGTTTGTAGATTATCTGATGATGCCGATTCTAACAGGTGTGAGGTCTTACCTCATTGTAGTTTTGATTTGCATTTCTCTAATAATTAGTGATGTTGAGCAGCTTTTCATGTGCGTCTTGGCCATCTCTGTGTCTTCTTTGAAGAAACGTCTCTTTAGATCTTCTGCCCATTTTTGTATTGGGTTGTTTGTTTTATTAATATTAAGCTGCATGAGCTGTTTATATATATTGGAGATTAAACCTTTGTCCATTGATTCGTTTGTGAACGTTTTCGCCCATTCTGAGGGTTGCCTTTTTCCATTCCCATTTTTTTAACAAAGAAAGAAAGAAAGCAAAAGAAGCAGAACACTAATGTTCGTGAAATATGCCTCTTGAAACTGTCGTTTTGAAATATGGACGTCTTTTGAATTTTTTGGTCGATATATGACCCCAGGATTTGTTTTCAGGGCAGGTGTCATTTACAGGCGTGTAATGATTTTGAATATCCACTGACCATTAGCGCTGGGATTAAAGCTGCAGTTGTGTGAAACGGCCACAAGGTGGCAGCAGTTCTCCCTTACCAAATCTGGTTACTAGGGCAGCAGAGCCTCAATGGAAGTCGTGTTCTAGATTGGAATGTAGAACGGAATGTGCCAGGAGAAAGCCCCTCAAGTTTGTCTCACTACTTCTTGTTCGTGTTTTTAATTTAATTTTTTATTTTTTATTACAGCAAGTTTGAGTACAACGTTTAGCATGTTGTAGGTGTGCAAGAGGTGGTTCTTTTACACATATACATATGTCTGTTCTTCCTGGGATCCTTTTCCCATGTACGTTATGACAGAATGTTGAGTAGTCTTCTCTTGGTACTCCGTAGGTCTTTGGTGATTATATACGTCTACTGTGTTTGTATATGTCTGTTAACCCCAATATCGTAATGAATTCAATCCTCACACCTTTCCTTTGGTGAACCATAAGTTTGCTTAATGAATCTGTGATTGCCCTTCTCCGTGGAAATATATGCCCTGGTAAAAATTTATAGGTAACACCTATAAGTGATATGATATGATATGTGTCTTTCACATTCTGACTTACTACAAGTCACGTGATTACCTCGAGATTCATGTACGGTGCTGCAAATGGCATTGTGTCCTTTTTTTACTTGGCGAATATTCTGTCTTAGCGAGGTCCATTTTCTGCAATGTGATTCCCTGAGGGCTGAGGATTAGCTGACCTGGGCAGCCTGACCCTGCCGGCAAGCCCTCCCCAGGTGTGCCTGGGTTGAGGTCAATATAAACAGCACTCCAGGCAGCAATAGCCCCTGCAGCTGTGCCTGACTCCATATTCTCTGCCCCGTCAGCAATCTCGGGGCTGTGCTGGTGGGAGGGTGTGAGGGTCCATGGCTTTGTGGGTGGCCCGGTGTGAGTGGGGCTCTGCTGGACTTTCGGCAGGAGTTGCCAGGCTGCCGCATGTAAAGAAGAGGATGTGTCACCCATAACTTCCACAGGATATCTCTACGGGCTGAGGTGAGTAAGGAAAAAAAGGAGTGGGGGCCGGGACAGGAGGGGTATCTCAGGCAGGGCAATGGAAAGCTTCCAGAAGAGCGCCCATGGCCAGTACCATCCTGGCTGACCTGCAGGCACCAAGTTGGCCTGCGTGCTGTCGCTGGTGTGGCTCCACGGCCCTTCCTCTAGGCTTTCAAGCCCTTGTACATACTCAGGTGTTTCACCTGGGAAGGGTGGGAACAGTTCAGCAGCGTCTGGCCTGGGGCTCAGCTTACGTTTACTCACAGAGGCCTCGGCACGGTCTCCCAGCTTTGCAATAAGGACGCTCCTTGCGTGGGCGGGCGGGGCTGCTGGCTGTATGGGAGATGATTCCCCACCTCTGACCAATTTCAGAATTGTTTACCACTGGAGCAAGTGCCTTGGTCGTGTTTTCCTCTGTATAACTGTTAGGTTCAGTTTTTTTTTTCTTTTTTAGTTCAAGTTAGATTTTATTCCTCTTTTAGGTATTTATACATATAAGCATGGAAATAATTCATTCTTATAAATACATCAGTGTGAATGGAAGAACTTTTTTTCTGTTTTATTTTTACATTTTATTTTTAAAATTTTTGAAATTTAATTTTAGTTATTTTTTTATACAGTAGGTTATTATTAGTTATCTATTTTATGCATAGACATGTATACAGGTCAATCCCAATCTCCCAACTCATCCCACCACCACCACCCCATGGCTTCCCCCACTTTGTGTCCATACGTTTGTTCTCTACCTCTGTGTCTCTATTTCTGCCCTGCAAACCAGTTCATCTCTACCATTTTTCTAGGTTCCACATATAGGCATTATTATACAATATTTGTTTTTCTCTTTCTGACTTACTTCACTCTGTATTACAGTCTCTAGATCCATCAACTTCTCTACAAATGACCCAGTTTCATTCCTTTTTATGGCTGAGGAATATTCCATTTTATATATGTACCACATCTTTATCCATTCGTCTGTCTGTGGGCATTTAGGTTGCTTCCATTACCTGGCTATTGTAAACAGTGCTGCAATGAACATTGTGGTGAATGTGTCTTTGTGATTTATGGTTTTCTCTGGGTATATGCCCAGAAGTGGGATTGCTGGATCCTATGGTAATTCTCTTTTTAGTTTTTTAAAGGAACCTCCATACTGTTCTCCATAGTGACTGTATCAATTTACATTGCCACCAATAGCGGAAGAGGGTTCCTTTTGTTCACACCCTCCCCAGAATTTGTTGTTTGTAGATTATCTGCTGATGCCGATTCTAACAGGTGTGAGGTCTTACCTCATTGTAGTTTTGATTTGCATTTCTCTAATAATTAGTGATGTTGAGCAGCTTTTCATGTGCGTCTTGGCCATCTCTGTGTCTTCTTTGAAGAAACGTCTCTTTAGATCTTCTACCCATTTTTGTATTGGGTTGTTTGTTTTATTAATATTAAGCTGCATGTGCTGTTTATATATATTGGAGATTAAACCTTTGTCCATTAATTCGTTTGTGAACGTTTTCGCCCATTCTGAGGGTTGCCTTTTTCCATTCCCGTTTTTTTAACAAAGAAAGAAAGAAAGCAAAAGAAGCAGAACACTAATGTGCGTGAAATATGCCTCTTGAAACTGTCGTTTTGAAATATGGACGTCTTTTGAATTTTTTGGTCGATATATGACCCCAGGATTTGTTTTCAGGGCAGGTGTCATTTATAGGCCTGTAATGATTTTGAATATCCACTGACCATTAGCGCTGGGATTAAAGCTGCAGTTGTGTGAAACGGCCACAAGGTGGCAGCAGTTCTCCCTTACCAAATCTGGTTACTAGGGCAGCAGAGCCTCAATGGAAGTCCTGTTCTAGATTGGAATGTAGAACGGAATGTGCCAGGAGAAAGCCCCTCAAGTTTGTCTCACTACATCTTGTTCGTGTTTTTAATTTAATTTTTTATTTTTTATTACAGCAAGTTTGAGTACAACGTTTAGCATGTTGTAGGTGTGCAAGAGGTGGTTCTTTTACACATATACATATGTCTGTTCTT